>NC_084614.1:71819889-71922389 GCF_033978795.1 Nerophis ophidion
TAAATAAATAATTTGTTCCTACCTTCACGCTGTGTCCGAAGCCCGTCTGCATTCCTGGGAGAACAAACTCCGCACCACGATGCGACCTGATCGTTACACAATCAAGTACGACAGAACTCATATACCATTATTTACTTTCGTAAAGAAATTCTAACTTTTCCGTAACTTAATTTTCTCTGAATGTCCAAATTTTCAGACAAAATCCTACAAAATTGTTTTTAAAAACAATCTATGGTAAGATTGTACCGACAAACCCAATATGGATAATGATCGGATTAGTGAGTTAAACCTTTAATACAAGCTAAGCCGGTGTCTGGCAAGAAATTTTAAATTTTTGTGGTTGTAAAATATACATCGCTATAAAAATCGATCAACACTTTTAATTTACAAAGTATAATCAAGAATGACGACACTCATATGCTACTGTGGAGAGACGCAGCCGATGGGCCGACAGCGGGCTGAGAGAAAGGGTCCTGACCAAGATGGAGGCCAGGAGGCGGGGCATGCGGCGGAGAGGAGAGGCGTGATGCATGCAGAGCGGCCCGACATAGCAATCTGAGTCAGGTGTGTGTTGTACGCAATCTCTCCATCTGCTGCTGCAGCATAAGAAGGGCGAGGGAGGAACGATCGTGGCAGAGTGAAGAGAGGAACAACCCGGCACGAAAGACCACGAGAGCGACAACAGAGACCAGTCAAAAGATGCCACCCCGCGGCAGATGCAGCAACCGGCAACCGAAAGGCGGGCGGAGACGAGTAGGACCGGAGGTCGTGCTAGAAATTGGCGCGATCGGCGTTAACGAAGGCACATTTTTTGAAATAATAAACGAGCGTCAACCCTGCTACCATGCGTCTTGAATCGATGTTCACGACAACCCGCACAAGGACGGCAGGAAGTCCGTCACAGCTACTGTTTACTTTTTAAGCTCGATTAATCGAGAATAAATGTTAACTTTTTTTTACTTAAACTCGCTGGATGGCCAAATGTTCGTCGAAAATCTAACAAGATTCTCGCAAGAACAGTCTATTGTAAGATTATAGATGCAAACTCAATATCAATATTGATCGGATTGGTAAACTAAATCCTTAATGCAAGCTAAGTCAAAATCTGGGGAGAAACTCCAATGTTTTGTGCTCCATAGGTCATATACCGCTAAAAGTCAGTCCTCAGAAATTGCAAAGTGTAATCAAGAAAGACAAGACTCTAATACTACTGTACTATACTATTTATCTTTTAAGCTTGTAACTGCTAACTTTTCCTCAACCTATTCTCCAAGGATGGCCACCATTATTGTACAAAATGCTATAAAATCCTCGAAAAAACTGGCTAACTTAAGATCTTAGACATTTGATGCAAGCTATGCCGAAGTCTGGCAAGAAACTGTGTTCAAAGTTTTGTACCATGTGGAACATATACTGTATCGCTATAAAAATCGATCAATTCTCCAAATTTATGAAGCATGACCGGACACATATACTACTATTTACTTTATACGCTTGCTTAATTGGGAAAAAATGCTAACTTTTCCTCAACTTGTTCTCGCTGGATGGGCAAATTTTCTTACAAAATCCTACACATTTTTGCAAAAACAGTCAATGGCAAAATCTTAGAGACAAACCCAATATTGATATTGTTCGGATTAGTAAGTTAAACCTTTAATAGAAGCTAAGCCAAAGTCTGGCAAGATTCTCCAAAGTTTTGTTTTTGATTGATTGATTGGAAATTGTATTTGTAGATTGCACAGTACATACAGTACATATTCCGTACAATTGACCTCTAAATGGTAACACCCGAATTAGTTTTTCAACTTGTTTAAGTCGGGCTCCCCGTAAATGAATTCATGGAACATATATCACTATAAAAATTGATCAATCCTCCGAATTTGTGAAGCCTAATCAAACACGACGACACTCATATACCACAATTTCCTTCATAAGCTTGTTTAACTCTGAAGAAATGCTAACTTTTCCTCAACTTATTCTCGCTGGCGGGCCAAATTTTTGGACAAAATTCTCGCGAAAACAGTGTATGGTAAAATCGTAGAGACAAACCCAATATTGATATTGATTGGATTAGTGAGTTGAACTTTTATTACAAACTACAAGGTATGCCAAAGTCTGGAAAGAAACTCAAAAGTTTTGTGCAATGTGGAACATATATTGCTGAAAAAAACGGATTAATCCTCTGAATTTGTGAAGCATAATAAAACAGAATGACCTTCATATACCACTATTTGCTTTATAAGCTTGTTTAATTGTGAAGAAATGCTAACTTTTCCTCAACTTATTCTCGCTGTATGGCCAAATATTTGTACAAAATACTCGCTATGGTAAAATCATAGAGACAAATCCAATATTGATATTGATTGGATTAGTGAGTTGAATCTTTAATGCAAGTTATGCCAAAGTCTGACAAGAAACTCCAATGTTTTTTGCGATTTGGAACATTTATCGCTATAAAAATTGTAAAGAAATGCTAACTTTTCCTGAACTTTTCCGCGATGGATGGCCAAATTTTCTGACAAAATCCTACAAAATTCTCTCCAAACAGTCTATGGTAAAATCGTAGAGACAAACCCAATATTGATATTGATCGGATTAGCGAGTTAAACCTTTAATGCAAGTTATGCCGAAGTCTGGCAAGAAACTCTAAACTTTTGTGCAACGTGGAACATATATCGCTAAAATAATCCATCAAGCCTCCAAATTTGCCAAGTATAATTGAGCATGACGACATTCCTATACCACTATTTACTTTGTACGATTGTTTGATCGTAAAGAAATGGTAACTTTTCCTCAACTTATTCTCGCTGAATGGGTAAACTTTTCGTACAAAGTTCTTTCAAAAACAGTCATTGGTAAAAATCGTAGAGACAAACCCAATATTGATATTGATTGGATTAGTGACTTAAACCTTTAATGCACGCTATGCCGAAGTCTGACATGAAACTCCAAAGTTTTTTGCAATGTGGAACATACATCGCTATAAAAAATTTATCAACCCTCTGAATTTGTGAAGTATAATCAAGCATGACGACACTCATATACTGTACCACTATTTACTTTGTACGCTTGTTTAATTGTAAAGAAATTATAACTTTTGCTCAACTTTTTCTTAATGAATGGCCAAATTTTCTGACAAAACCCTACAAAATTCTCGCAAAAACAGTCTATGGTAAACTCGTAGAGACAAACCCAATATTGATATTGATCGGATTAGTGAGTTAAACCTTTAATGCACGCTATGCCGAAGTCTGGCAAGAAACTCCAAAGTTTTGTGCGATGTGGAACATACATCGCTATAAAAAATGTATCAATCCTCTGAATTTGTGAAGTATAATCAAGCATGACCACACTCATATACTGTACCGTTATTTACTTTATACGCTTGTTTAATTGTAAAGAAAATATAACTTTTTCTCAAATTTTTCTTAATGAATGGCCAAATTTTCTGACAAAACAATACAAAATTCTCGCAAAAACAGTGTATGGTAAAATTGTAGGGACAAACCTATTATTGATATTGATCGGATTAGTGAGTTAAACCTTTAATGCACGCTATGCCGAAGTCTGGCAAGAAACTCCAAAGTTTTGTGCGATGTGGAACATACATCGCTGTAAAAAATGTATCAATCCTCCGAATTTGTGAATCATAATCAAGCATGCTCACAATCATTAACCACTATATCCTCTATACACTTGCTTAATTGTGGAAAAAATGCTAACTTTTCTTCAACTTAACATATATCGGTATAAAAATCGATGAATCCTCCGAATTTGCCAAGTATAATCGAGCATGACGACATTCCTATACCACTATTTACTTTATACGCTTGTTTAATTGTGAAAAAATACTAACTTTTCCTGAACTTATCCTCGATGGATGGCCAAATTTTCTGACAAAATCCTACAAAATTCTCTCCAAAACAGTCTATGGTAAAATCGTAGAGACAAACCCAATATTGATATTGATCGGATTAGCGAGTTAAACCTTTAATGCAAGTTATGCCGAAGTCTGGCAAGAAACTCTAAACTTTTGTGAAACGTGGAACATATATCGCTATAAAAATCCATCAAGCCTCCAAATTTGCCAAGTATAATTGAGCATGACGACATTCCTATACCACTATTTACTTTATACGATTGTTTGATCGTAAAGAAATGCTAACTTTTCCTGAACTTATCCTTGATGGATGGCCAAATTTTCTGACAAAATCCTACAAAATTCTCGCAAAAACAGTCCATGGTAAACTCGTAGAGACAAACCCAATATTGATATTGATCGGATTAGTGAGTTAAACCTTTAATGCAAACTATGCCGAAGTCTGACAAGAAACTCTAAACTATTGTGCAACGTGGAACATATATCGCTATAAAAATCCATCAAGCCTCCAAATTTGCCAAGTATAATTGAGCATGATGACATTCCTATACCACTATTTACTTATTACAATTGTTTAATTGTAAAGAAATGCTAACTTTTCCTCAACTTTTCCAACAAAATCCCACAAAATTCTCGCAAAAACAGTCCATGGTAAAATCATACAGACAAACCCAATATTGATATTGATCGGATTAGTGAGTTAAACCTTTAATGCACGCTATGCCGAAGTCTGGCAAGAAACTCCAAAGTTTTGTGCGATGTGGAACATACATCGCTATAAAAAATGTATCAATCATCTGAATTTGTGAAGTATAATCAAGCATGACCACACTCATATACTGTACCGTTATTTACTTTATACGCTTGTTTAATTGTCAAGAAATTGTAACTTTTTCTCAACTTTTTCTTAATGAATGGCCAAATTTTCTGACAAAACCCTACAAAATTCTCGCAAAAACAGTCTATGGTAAACTCGTAGAGACAAACCCAATATTGATATTGATCGGATTAGTGAGTTAAACCTTTAATGCACGCTATGCCGAAGTCTGGCAAGAAACTCCTAAGTTTTGTGCGATGTGGAACATACATCGCTATAAAAAATGTATCAATCCTCCGAATTTGTGAAGCATAATCAAGCATGCTCACAATCATTAACCACTATATCCTCTATACACTTGCTTAATTGTGGAAAAAATGCTAACTTTTCCTCAACTTAACATATATCGGTATAAAAATCGATGAATCCTCCGAATTTGCCAAGTATAATCGAGCATGACGACATTCCTATACCACTATTTACTTTATACGCTTGTTTAATTGTGAAAAAATACTAACTTTTCCTGAACTTATCCTCGATGGATGGCCAAATTTTCTGACAAAATCCTACAAAATTCTCTCCAAAACAGTCTATGGTAAAATCGTAGAGACAAACCCAATATTGATATTGATTGGATTAGCGAGTTAAACCTTTAATGCAAGTTATGCCGAAGTCTGGCAAGAAACTCTAAACTTTTGTGAAACGTGGAACATAAATCGCTATAAAAATCCATCAAGCCTCCAAATTTGCCAAGTATAATTGAGCATGACGACATTCCTATACCACTATTTACTTTATACGATTGTTTGATCGTAAAGAAATGCTAACTTTGCCTGAACTTATCCTCGATGGATGGCCAAATTTTCTGACAAAATCCTACAAAATTCTCGCAAAAACAGTCCATGGTAAACTCGTAGAGACAAACCCAATATTGATATTGATCGGATTAGTGAGTTAAACCTTTAATGCAAGCTATGCCGAAGTCTGACAAGAAACTCTAAACTATTGTGCAACGTGGAATATATATCGCTATAAAAATCCATCAAGCCTCCAAATTTGCCAAGTATAATTGAGCATGATGACATTCCTATACCACTATTTACTTATTACAATTGTTTAATTGTAAAGAAATGCTAACTTTTCCTCAACTTTTCCAACAAAATCCCACAAAATTCTCACAAAAACAGTCCATGGTAAAATCATACAGACAAACCCAATATTGATATTGATCGGATTAGTGAGTTAAACCTTTAATGCACGCTATGCCGAAGTCTGGCAAGAAACTCCAAAGTTTTGTGCGATGTGGAACATACATCGCTATAAAAAATGTATCAATCATCTGAATTTGTGAAGTATAATCAAGCATGACCACACTCATATACTGTACTGTTATTTACTTTATACGCTTGTTTAATTGTCAAGAAATTATAACTTTTGCTCAACTTTTTCTTAATGAATGGCCAAATTTTCTGACAAAACCCTACAAAATTCTCGCAAAAACAGTCTATGGTAAACTCATAGAGACAAACCCAATATTGATATTGATCGGATTAGTGAGTTAAACCTTTAATGCACGCTATGCCGAAGTCTGGCAAGAAACTCCAAAGTTTTGTGCGATGTGGAACATACATCGCTATAAAAAATGTATCAATCCTCTGAATTTGTGAAGTATAATCAAGCATGACCACACTCATATACTGTACCGTTATTTACTTTATACGCTTGTTTAATTGTAAAGAAATTATAACTTTTTCTCAACTTTTTCTTAATGAATGGCCAAATTTTCTGACAAAACACTACAAAATTCTCGCAAAAACAGTGTATGGTAAAATTGTAGAGACAAACGTATTATTGATATTGATCGGATTAATGAGGTAAACCTTTAATGCAAGCTATGCCGAAGTCTGGCAAGAAACTCCTAAGTTTTGTGCGATGTGGAACATACATCGCTGTAAAAAATTTATCAATCCTCCGAATTTGTGAAGCATAATCAAGCATGCTCACAATCATTAACCACTATATCCTCTATACACATGCTTAATTGTGGAAAAAATGCTAACTTTTCCTCAACTTAACATATATCGCTATAAAAATCGATGAATCCTCCGAATTTGCCAAGTATAATCGAGCATGACGACATTCCTATACCACTATTTACCTTATACGCTTGTTTAATTGTGAAAAAATACTAACTTTTCCTCAAGTTATTCTCGCTGGATGGCCAGGTTTTTGTAAAAAAATCCTACAAAATTCTTGCAAAAACAGTCAATGGTAAAATCGTAGAGACAAACCTAATATTGACATTGATCGGATTAGTGAGTTAAACCTTTAATGCAAGCTATGCCGAAGTCTAGCAAGAAACTCTAAACTTTTGTGAAACGTGGAACATATATCGCTATAAAAATCCATCAAGCCTCCAAATTTGCCAAGTATAATTGAGCATGACGACATTCCTATACCGCTATTTACTTATTACAATTGTTTAATTGTAAAGAAATGCTAACTTTTCCTCAACTTTTCCAACAAAATCCCACAAAATTCTCGCAAAAACAGTCTATGGTAAAATCATACAGACAAACCCAATATTGATATTGATCGGATTAGTGAGTTAAACCTTTAATGCACGCTATGCCGAAGTCTGGCAAGAAACTCCAAAGTTTTGTGCGATGTGGAACATACATCGCTATAAAAAATGTATCAATACTCCGAATTTGTGAAGTATAATCAAGCATGACCACACTCATATACTGTACCGTTATTTACTTTGTACGCTTGTTTAATTGTAAAGAAATTATAACTTTTTCTCAACTTTTTCTTAATGAATGGCCAAATTTTCTGACAAAACACTACAAAATTCTCGCAAAAACAGTGTATGGTAAAATTGTAGAGACAAACATATTATTGATATTGATCGGATTAATGAGGTAAACCTTTAATGCAAGCTATGCCGAAGTCTGGCAAGAAACTCCTAAGTTTTGTGCGATGTGGAACATACATCGCTGTAAAAAATTTATCAATCCTCCGAATTTGTGAAGCATAATCAAGCATGCTCACAATCATTAACCACTATATCCTCTATACACATGCTTAATTGTGGAAAAAATGCTAACTTTTCCTCAACTTAACATATATCGCTATAAAAATCGATGAATCCTCCGAATTTGCCAAGTATAATCGAGCATGACGACATTCCTATACCACTATTGACCTTATACCCTTGTTTAATTGTGAAAAAATACTAACTTTTCCTCAAGTTATTCTCGCTGGATGGCCAGGTTTTTGTACATAATCCTACAAAATTCTTGCAAAAACAGTCCATGGTAAAATCGTGGAGATAAACCCAATATTGATATTGATCGGATTAGTGAGTTAAACCTTTAATGCAAGCTATGCCGAAGTCTAGCAAGAAACTCTAAACTTTTGTGAAACGTGGAACATATATCGCTATAAAAATCCATCAAGCCTCCAAATTTGCCAAGTATAATTGAGCATGACGACATTCCTATACCACTATTTACTTATGACAATTGTTTAATTGTAAAGAAATGCTAACTTTTCCTCAACTTTTCCAACAAAATCCCACAAAATTCTCGCAAAAACAGTCCATGGTAAAATCATACAGACAAACCCAATATTGATATTGATCGGATTAGTGAGTTAAACCTTTAATGCACGCTATGCCGAAGTCTGGCAAGAAACTCCAAAGTTTTGTGCGATGTGGAACATACATCGCTATAAAAAATGTATCAATACTCCGAATTTGTGAAGTATAATCAAGCATGACCACACTCATATACTGTACCGTTATTTACTTTATACGCTTGTTTAATTGTAAAGAAATTATAACTTTTTCTCAACTTTTTCTTAATGAATGGCCAAATTTTCTGACAAAACACTACAAAATTCTCGCAAAAACAGTGTATGGTAAAATTGTAGAGACAAACGTATTATTGATATTGATCGGATTAATGAGGTAAACCTTTAATGCAAGCTATGCCGAAGTCTGGCAAGAAACTCCAAAGTTTTGTGCGATGTGGAACATACATCGCTATAAAAAATGTATCAATCCTCCGAATTTGTGAAGCATAATCAAGCATGCTCACAATCATTAACCACTATATCCTCTATACACTTGCTTAATTGTGGAAAAAATGCTAACTTTTCCTCAACTTAACATATATCGCTATAAAAATCGATGAATCCTCCGAATTTGCCAAGTATAATCGAGCATGACGACATTCCTATACCACTATTTACTTTATACGCTTGTTTAATTGTGAAAAAATACTAACTTTTCCTCAACTTATTCTCGCTGGATGGCCAGGTTTTTGTACAAAATCCTACAAAATTCTTGCAAAAACAGTCCATGGTAAAATCGTAGAGACAAACCCAATATTGATATTGATCAGATTAGCGAGTTAAACCTTTAATGCAAGTTATGCCGAAGTCTGGCAAGAAACTCTAAACTTTTGTGAAACGTGGACCATATATCGCTATAAAAATCCATCAAGCCTCCAAATTTACCAAGTATAATTGAGCATGACGACATTCCTATACCACTATTTACTTTATACGATTGTTTGATCGTAAAGAAATGCTAACTTTTCCTGAACTTATCCTCGATGGATGGCCAAATTTTCTGACAAAATCCTACAAAATTCTCGCAAAAACAGTCCATGGTAAACTCGTAGAGACAAACCCAATATTGATATTGATCGGATTAGTGAATTAAACCTTTAATGCAAGCTATGCCGAAGTCTAGCAAGAAACTCTAAACTTTTGTGAAACGTGGAACATATATCGCTATAAAAATCCATCAAGCCTCCAAATTTGCCAAGTATAATTGAGCATGACGACATTCCTATACCACTATTTACTTATGACAATTGTTTAATTGTAAAGAAATGCTAACTTTTCCTCAACTTTTCCAACAAAATCCCACAAAATTCTCGCAAAAACAGTCTATGGTAAAATCATACAGACAAACCCAATATTGATATTGATCGGATTAGTGAGTTAAACCTTTAATGCACGCTATGCCGAAGTCTGGCAAGAAACTCCAAAGTTTTGTGCGATGTGGAACATACATCGCTATAAAAAATGTATCAATCCTCTGAATTTGTGAAGTATAATCAAGCATGACCACACTCATATACTGTACCGTTATTTACTTTATACGCTTGTTTAATTGTAAAGAAATTATAACTTTTTCTCAACTTTTTCTTAATGAATGGCCAAATTTTCTGACAAAGCACTACAAAATTCTCGCAAAAACAGTGTATGGTAAAATTGTAGAGACAAACGTATTATTGATATTGATCGGATTAATGAGGTAAACCTTTAATGCAAGCTATGCCGAAGTCTGGCAAGAAACTCCTAAGTTTTGTGCGATTTGGAACATACATCGCTGTAAAAAATGTATCAATCCTCCGAATTTGTGAAGCATAATCAAGCATGCTCACAATCATTAACCACTATATCCTCTATACACTTGCTTAATTGTGGAAAAAATGCTAACTTTTCCTCAACTTAACATATATCGGTATAAAAATCGATGAATCCTCCGAATTTGCCAAGTATAATCGAGCATGACGACATTCCTATACCACTATTTACCTTATACGCTTGTTTAATTGTGAAAAAATACTAACTTTTCCTCAAGTTATTCTCGCTGGATGGCCAGGTTTTTGTACAAAATCCTACAAAATTCTTGCAAAAACAGTCCATGGTAAAATCGTAGAGACAAACCCAATATTGATATTGATCGGATTAGTGAGTTAAACCTTTAATGCAAGCTATGCCGAAGTCTGACAAGAAACTCTAAACTTTTGTGCAACGTGGAACATATATCGCTATAAAAATCCATCAAGCCTCCAAATTTGCCAAGTATAATTGCGCATGACGACATTCCTATACCACTATTTACTTTATACGACTGTTTAATCGTAAAGAAATGCTAACTTTTCCCGAACTTATCCTCGATGGATGGCCAAATTTTCTGACAAAATCCTACAAAATTCTCCAAAAACAGTCTATGGTAAAATCATACAGACAAACCCAATATTGATATTGATCGGATTAGTGAGTTAAACGTTTAATGCAAGCTATGCCGAAGTCTAGCAAGAAGCTCTAAACTTTTGTGAAACGTGGAACATATATCGCTATAAAAATCCATCAAGCTTCCAAATTTGCCAAGTATAATTGAGCATGACGACATTCATATACCACTATTTACTTTATACGCTTGTTTAATTGTAAAGAAATTCTAACTTTTCCTCAACTTATCCTCGATGGATATTCTGACAAAATCCTACAAAATTCTCGCAAAGACAGTCTATGGTAAAATTGTAGCGACAAACCTAATATTGATATTGATTGGATTAGTGAGTTAAACCTTTAATGCACGCTATGCCGAAGTCTGGCAAGAAACTCCAAAGTTTTGTCCGATGTGGAACATCTATCGCGATAAAAAATGTATCACTCCTCCGAAATTGTGAAGTATAATCAAGCATGACGAAACTCATATACCACGATTTACTTTATACGCTTGTTTAATTGTGAAGAAATGACAACTTTTTCTCAATTGGACAAAATCCTACAAAATACTCGCAAAAACAGTCCATGGTAAGATCGTAGATCGGATTAGTGAGTTGAACTTTTAATGCAAGCTATGGCGAAGTCTGGCAAGAAACTCCAAAGTTTTTTTTCCGACATGGAAAATATCTCTCTATAAAAATCGATCACTCCGAAGAATTTGCCACCTGTAATTAAGAACGGCGATGCTCATATACCATATTATTTTTCTTACTCTTTTACAGCAAAGAAATGTCAACCGTTGTGTAATTTACTCTCGCTTTTATGTTCGACTAAATTGTCATTAATCAGGTTAGCCTATCTGTGAGGTGATGCTAAAGAAAAAACACATTCATGTTATCCATCGAACAAATGTCGATGTTATAAAGACCACATTCGGAGTTGTTTTCAGGTTTCTGTATTTCTTAGCAACAGGTTGTGGCGCCACCTTTATGTAAGAAAGGTAAACCCCAGTTCTGAAGGAGGCGGTGGAGGCCTTGAGAGAAATCAAATTTCCGTGAATTTACAGTACAGTAGCGCTCCGGGAATCTTTGGATTCATCCGGGCACGGATCAGCGAGCGCTTCATTACCTCTGAGCTGCGTGCAGTGCAGGCTTAGCCGGGGATAAAGAAAAAGGCACTCCCTTAATCTTCTTATAATCCTGACGTTTTACTGAGGGGAGACGGAAGATGAGAGCTAAAATTGTAAAAATACACTTTGATATAATAGCAAGGAGTTTAGCAAGCGACTTTGCAGCAAGTTCGGACTCGTGTCAGATTACAGAATGAAAGATCGCATCCTGATTGGTTGGCTTCTTGACACACTTATATACAGTAGATGTGTGCATTTTTGGAATGAAATCAGTGAATTAATTTCCACACTTCAGTAATGCTTAGAAACTCCAAGATTCACAGTTATTTTTTTTTTCAAATTTTGTCTTTTTTTAAATTATTTTATTGTTCACCATTTATTTACACTATTTTTTTTTTACACTATAGGGCATTTTTAAAAACATTAATAGATTATAATTTACTATCATATTGTTACTGCGAGGATTGTTTCCCCAAGATGCAGACGGAACTCTGGAGGCAGAGTGCAGGGAAGACAATGATTTTTTCTTTCATAAATCAGGCAAAATACAAAAATACAGGAGAGCGTGCCGATAGCATGGGTAGCTATGAAAAAAAGCTAAAGGGAAGGCTTAGCGTGGAAAAAAAGCAAACAAATGGCGAAGCTTAGCTCAGGAATCAAACTGTAAACACACATATCTTGTTGCATGGAGTAAACAAGACAGCCAGGCTGATTAATATGAATAACTAGCTCTCTGATTAGTGCCTGGGAGCAGGTGAGCGTCCCGAACACTAATCAGAGGCAGGTGAAAACAATCAGCACCCATGGCAACCAAAAACACAAACCCGGGGGTGCTGAAACTAAACTAAGGGTGTCTCTAACTAAACAAAACATTATCCGGACCACGGATCATGACACATATTTATGTGAATGTACTCTTTATTTTTGTATTACTGCCAATTATTATACAATATTCAACACATGATGTTTGGATAATGTTATAAAGTCCTATAAGTCAAAAGTACAAAAGCAATGAGTACAAAAGCAAAAGTCAAAAGTACAAAAGCAAAGCCTCCTTATAATTTTTTACTAGCGCTGCATTGATATATGATCATGGTCGTCATAAATAATTTTGCCTAGTTCTAATTAATATTCAGTCCAGCTAATGTTTACACTTTTAGTGTGGAAACAAGCGAATTGTTTCATATAAGTTACACTATTATTAACAGTATATTTGATTACACATTAGGTCACTTACTAAAATATATCAGTAGATGATCATTTGTCATTGTTTTTTATTGTATGACTTCAGGTATACATTTAAAATGTACTCTACAGTTTCTATTGTATTTTTGTACTTTTACATATTATTATACAGTTTCAAATGTAAATTTTTTTGGATAATGTTTTTGAATGCAACCTGTCAAAAATGTGAACACAGTTTTCACCTAAAAGGGAATGAAAATATATCATATCTATATAATCTACATATGCTCATTGATGGTGTTTCATTGCACATTAGGCCACTTATTTAAACATATTAATAAATAACAATTTATAGTTATGTTTATCATATTGACGTATCAATGAGTGGCACCGAGGTATACATTTAAAACATTTTCATCATTTGTATTCGATATTTGGTTTAATAGTATTTTATTATTACATATCAAGATACAGTATTAAATCTATACTTTTTTAATACTGTTTTTTAGCACCAAAGGTTTGGAAGCAATAAGTAGGTGTCTCCAAATTTTTGACTGGCAACGCCTTGATATATGATCATGGTCATTATAATTAATTTGAGTAATTGCTAATAATCATCACACGATATTGTACCGTTAAAAATGATTACATTTGTATGAATAATTTACTACTATAATTATGTGGCTCAATTGTATTACTTATTCATTATTGAATGGATGTAATGTTCTATTATTCATCATAAACTACAAATATAGTTAATTTATCTTGATTTAAACATATTTTTAAGATGGTTTAAAATCAGTGGTCCCCAAACCGCGGCCCACTGACCGGATACAGCAAATTCTAAAACAGATAATAATAATTATTTATTTTTTAATTTGTCCTTTCTAGCCCATCCGTTGATCTATTTTCTACCGCTTGTTACTCTCAGGGTCTCCTAGCCACTTAGGCAAATTATATTGTCTAAAAAAAACATTTTCCATTCGAAAACGTGAGATCATCGTGCTCCTATTATATATATATATTATATATATACATATAATATATATATATATATATATATATATATACATATATATATATATAGCCCGGCCTCCAGCCAAATTCCCTTAACCCAATGCGGGCCCAGGGTCAAAAAGTTTGCGGACCCCTAGGAGGAAATCTTAAATCACCCGACAAAGAGTTAAAACTCTAATCAAGATTCTAAATACAATAAAAATATTTTCCCCATTTTTTTTTCTGTATAAATATTCCCTTTACCCAACACATGTACAAAAGTATTGTTTGCAAATATTTAAAACCAATAGGAATTCTTTATTGTTGCACAACCATGTATTCTTAAAATGCGGTGTGTATATTTCGTAACTAAAACTGGTACATTGTGTGTGTGTAAAAATGCCTTGCTATTCAAGAACACAAATGTCCACTGCAGAAGACGTTGGCTATCAGTCAACCATTAATTTACCATGAATTGATTAACGTGGACCCCGACTTAAAGGGGAACTTTATCACCAGACCTATGTAAGCGTCAATATATACCTTGATGGTGCAGAAAAAAGACCATATTTTTTTTTAACCGATTTCCAAACTCTAAATGGGGGAATTTTGGCGAATTGAACGCCTTTCTGTTTATCGCGCTGGAGGCGATGACGTCAGAATGTGACGTCGCCGAGGTAATACAGCCGCCATTTTCATTTTCAACACATTGTAAACATTGGGTCTCAGCTCTGTTATTTTCCGTTTTTTCGACTATGTGTTGTCGGAGGGTGTAACAACACTAACAGGGAGGGATTCAAGTTGCACCACTGGCCCGAAGATGCGAAAGTGTCTGCCGCCAGACCCCCAATGAATGTACCAAAGTGTCTCCACATTTTACCGGCGATGACAGACATGGCACAGAGATGTATGGATAACCTACAGATGCATTTGCAACGATAAAGTCAACAAAATAACAAAGGAGAGTTTTGTTGATGTTGACTTATGTGCTAATCAGACATATTTGGTCGTGGCGTGACTGCCAGCTAATCGATGCTAACATGCTACACTAAATCGACGCTAACATGCTATTTACCGGCGGTGCTAAAGCAGACATGGCACAGAGATGTATGGATAACCTGCAAATGGATTTGCAATGATAAAGTCAACAAAATCACAAAGGTGAATTTTGTTGATGTTGACTGCCAGCTAATCGATGCTAACATGCTACGCTAATCGATGCTAACATGCTATTTACCGGCGGTGCTAAAGCAGACATGGCACAGAGATGTATGGATAACCTGCAGATGCATTTGCAACTATATTACGTTTCCTTCGACCCACATTTAATGCAAAAAAAACACTTACCAATCGACGGATTTAAGTTGCTCCAGTGTCACAAGATGCGAAAGTCCTGATCGTTTGGTCCGCACATTTTACCGGCGATGCTAACGCAGCTATTCGGCCATGCTATGGCTATGAATAGCGTCAATAGGTATTCGCTCAATAGCTTGAGTTTCTTCGTCAATACTTTCATACTCCAACCATCCGTTTCAATACATGCGTAATCTGTTGAATCACTTAAGCCGCTGAAATCCGAGTCTGAATCCGAGCTAATTCCCTGACGTCACAGGGAAATGGCTAGTCGCATCGCAAATAGCGAAAATCAAGCACTTTAAAGCTTTTTTTAGGGATATTCCGAGACCAGTAAAAATTTGAAAAAAACTTCCAAAAATACAACAAGCCACTGGGAACTGATTTTTATAGTTTTTAACCCATTTGAAATTGTGATAATGTTCCCCTTTTAACAAGTTGAAAAACTTTTTCGGGTGTTACCATTGAGTGGTCAATTGTACGGAACATGTACTGTACTGTGCAATCTACTAATAAAAGTCTCAATCAATCAACCAATCAATCAAAGTCAGAAAGAGTCTATTCTGGATCAAACCTAATCAGAACCGGATCCTGTTTCACTTTAATGGAAGAAAGTATTTTGACTAAACATCTATGTCTGCAGAACAAAAAAACAAAAAACAAAATAACCCACCCCCATTGTCTGCGTTCTGCTTAGGCATGTATATGCGGGAGGTTTGTGTACGTGTGTGTGTGTGTGTTGTGTGTGTGTGTGTGTGTGTGGTGTGTGTGTGGGGGGGGGGGGGGGGGGGGGGTTGTGGCCCCCACACAGTGGACCTTTGTGAAACCCTGCCTGGCCAGCTCCACTCAATGGACTCTTTTTACACTTGTGTAAACCTGGAGGTGAGGAGGGGGAGGTGTCTCTACCAAGGAAGCCACGCCCCTCCGACCTACGACCCCCACCTCTGACCTCTGCTGGATTCTGGCCGGGGAAGTACTTTAAGGCAAAAAAAAAAAAAAAAAATCAACTCCAGCGCTCGTCATAAAAAACAAAACAAAAAACACTCCGATACCTTCTTTGAGCTTGCCACTGTTGACAGAGTGACAGGTCAGACTACGTATACAATCTTTGTCGGAGCGGTCAAACCTGTTCTGAGTTAATGGCTAAGATGTCCGTGTTGACCCATTAGTGTTTGATTCACTCGCCGCATGTTTACTTCTTCATTTCAAGGCGGCAGCTGCGCCCTGACAGGACAAACTCCAAACCTTGACGGAACCCTCCGGATCAATACGCCTCTTGTCCTCTTCACAATGTCAGGCTGTGTGGTCAGTTCCAGGTGAACGCTACCTTGACCTGCGACACCGCTGCCAAGCCCTAAAGGCGTAATTAACTGCCAATAATGACTTAGATTAGCTAAATATAACTGGAACAGCGTCTATTGTTCACTGTGACAGACATTGGGTCTCACTACTTTTTTTTTTTGCGACATACTAAAATGTATTTAAAAAATAATGAATAAAATTCGTCTTATTTTGCGCTTTAGCATTCAACACATTTTTCCAAGTAATTTTCCTCAAACTCGCATTGACGAGCTGGCAGAATTTGAAGTCTCATGATACTTTTTTTGTATGTTTGCAATAATTTTGCTCAAGTTCCGCATAGTATTTCTTTACAGCAGGGGACCCCAAACTTTTTGACTCGGGGGCCGCATTGGGTATATATATATATATATATATATATATATATATATATATATATATATATATATATATATATATATATACATATAGATAATAGGAGTGTTGGGAAAAATCAATTCGAATACGAATCGAATCGGATACGTTGCGCGATTCAGAATCGATTCTCATTTTTTTTTAAATTGTTTTTAATTGTTTTAATGTATTTTCTTTTGTTTTGTTTTTGTTTTTTTCTTTTCTCAATCCAACAAACCACTACACAGCAATACCATAACAATGCAATCCAATTCCAAAACCAAACCTGACCCAGCAACACTCAGAACTGCAATAATAAGAGCACTTGAGGAGACACAAAACAAACCAAAAGTAGTGAAACAAAAATGAATATTATCAACAACGGTATCAATATTAGTTATAATTTCAGCATAGCAGTGATTAAAAATCCCTCGTTGACATTATCATTAGACATTTATGAAAAAAAAAAAAAAAAAAAGAACAATAGTGGCTTACACTTGCATCGCATATCATAAGCTGGACAACACACTGTGTCCAACATTTTCACAAAAATAAAATAAGTCATATTTTTGGTACATTTAATAGTTAAAACCAATTTACATTATTGCAATCAGTTGATAAAACATTGTCCTTTACAATTATAAAAGCTTTATTTTTTTTTTTAAATCTACTACTCTGCTAGCATGTCAGCAGACTGGGGTAGATCCTGCTGAAATCCTATATATTGAATGAATACAGAATCGTTTTGAATCGGAAAAATATCGTTTTTGAATCGAGAATCGAATAAAAAAAAAATCGATATATTATCGAATCGTGACCCCAAGAATCGATATTGAATCGAATCGTGGGACACCCAAAGATTTGCAGCCCTAACATATACATATTATTTATTTATTTATTTATATACATACATATATATAATATATATATATACATTATATATATATATATTATATATATTATATATTATCAAACACAAACAAACAACAATTGAAACAATTTTTTTAGCATTTGTGCGATAATTTTCCTCAAATTCTGGATTGTATTTATTTACACGTTACGCTGATGTCTTGCGTCATGTTATGTGTCTTTACGAACATGTTGCTTAAATTCAGAATTTTAGGCCCTCCAGAGTTTCAGTAACATTTACTTACAAACTACCAACATGTTTGAAAACTAAAATAACAAACTTTAGTAAAGTGTCTACTTTTCCAAAAAATTTACTGGAATTCTGAATTGTGCAAACCAGTCTAACTTCCCGACTGAATTTATAAACAGGTTAATTGATTTTAAAGTCTTGAGAAGTCCGTTGATGTTTTGCAATATTTATTTAGCATTTTTGCGGATTCAGCATCGTATTACCTCTCTCTATTTACAACCGACGCTGAGGCCCTGTATGCATTATTTTACAGTGGTGTGTTTCCGATTTTTTTTTCTGTATTCCGAACTGTACAAACTCAAACAAATTCAACGAAGTTGGCCTAAACGGATTTTAAAAAATAGCTGATTTTCGGCAACCCAAATTGTTGAAAGAGCCATATTACATTGAAAATATAATAAAAAATCCGTCTGGAGTCGCAAAAAATTAAAAGCCTTGTATGCGTGTTATAATGAAGGCCACACATGATGTAAGTGTCTATATTAGCTTTATCAGCCTACTATTAATATGACTTTAAAGGTCTTATATAAGTGTTATAATTAAGAAAACACATGACTTAAGTGTCTATATTAGCTATAACAACCTACTATGAAACCCACTTTAAAAGACTTAGATAAGTGAAGTGAATTATATTTATATAGCGCTTTTCTCAAGTGACTCAAAGCGCTTTACATAGTGACACCCAATATCTAAGTTACATTTAAACCAGTGTGGGTGGCACTGGGAGCAAGCGGGTAAAGTGTCTTGCCCAAGGACACAACGGCAGTGACTAGGATGGCACAAGCGGGAATCGAACCTGCAACCCTCAAGTTGCTGGCACGGCCACTCTACCAACCGAGCTATGCCGTTATAATGAAGACAACACATGATGTAAGTGTCTATATTAGCTATAATAACCTACTATCAAAATGACTTTAAAAGACTTATATAAGTGTTATAATGAAGACAACACATGATGTAAGTGTCTTTTTTAGCTATAATAGCCTACTATAAAAATGACTTTAAAAGTCTTATATAAGTGTTATAATGAAGAAAACACATGATGTAAGTGTCTATTTTAGCTATAATAGCCTACTATAAAAATGACTTTAAAAGTCTTATATAAGTGTTATAATGAAGAAAACACATGATGTAAGTGTCTATATTAGCTATAATAGCCTACTATAAAAATGACTTTAAAAGTCTTATATAACTGTTATAATGAAGAAAACACATGATGTAAGTGTCTATTTTAGCTATAATAGCCTACTATAAAAATGACTTTAAAAGTCTTATATAAGTGTTATAATGAAGAAAACACATGATGTAAGTGTCTATATTAGCTATAATAGCCTACTATAAAAATGACTTTAAAAGTCTTATATAACTGTTATAATGGAGACAACACATGATGTAAGTGTCTATTTTAGCTATAATAGCCTACTATAAAAATGACTTTAAAAGTCTTATATAACTGTTATAATGAAGACAACACATGATATAAGTGTCTATTATAGCTATAATAGCCTACTATAAAAATGACTTTAAAAGTCTTATATAAGTGTTATAATGAAGACAACACATGATGTAAGTGTCTATATTAGCTATAATAGCCTACTATCAAAATGACTTTCAAAGTATTATATAAGTGTTATAATGGAGACAACACATGACGTTCCTATATTAGTTATATTAGCCTACTATCAAAATTACTTTAAAAGCCTTATATAAGTGTTATAATGAAGGCAACACATGATGTATGTGTCTATATTAGCTATAATAGCCTACTATCAAAATGACTTTCAAAGTATTATATAAGTGTTATAATGGAGACAACACATGATGTAAGTGTCTATTTTAGCTATAATAGCCTACTATCAAAATGACTTTCAAAGTATTATATAAGTGTTATAATGGAGACAACACATGATGTAAGTGTCTATTTTAGCTATAATAGCCTACTATCAAAATGACTTTCAAAGTATTATATAAGTGTTATAATGGAGACAACACATGATGTAAGTGTCTATTTTAGCTATAATAGCCTACTATCAAAATGACTTTCAAAGTATTATATAAGTGTTATAATGGAGACAACACATGATGTAAGTGTCTATATTAGCTATAATAGCCTACTATCAAAATGACTTTCAAAGTATTATATAAGTGTTATAATGGAGACAACACATGATCTAAGTGTCTATTTTAGCTATAATAGCCTACTATCAAAATGACTTTAAAAGCCTTATATAAGTGTTATAATGAAGGCAACACATGATGTAAGTGTCTATTTTAGCTATAATAGCCTACTATCAAAATGACTTTAAAAGCCTTATATAAGTGTTATAATGACGGCAACACATGATGTGTCTATTTTAGCTATAATAGCCTACTATAAAAATGACTTTAAAAGTCTTATATAAGTGTTATAATGAAGACAACACATGATGTAAGTGTCTATATTAGCTATAATAGCCTATTATCAAAATGACTTTAAAAGTCTTATATAAGTGTTATAATGAAGACAACACATGATGTAAGTATCTATATTAGCTATAATAGCCTACTATCAAAATGACTTTCAAAGTATTATATAAGTGTTATAATGAAGACAACACATGATATAAGTGTCTATTATAGCTATAATAGCCTACTATAAAAATGACTTTAAAAGTCTTATATAAGTGTTATAATGAAGACAACACATGATGTAAGTGTCTATATTAGCTATAATAGCCTACTATCAAAATGACTTTCAAAGTATTATATAAGTGTTATAATGGAGACAACACATGATCTAAGTGTCTATTTTAGCTATAATAGCCTACTATCAAAATGACTTTAAAAGCCTTATATAAGTGTTATAATGAAGGCAACACATGATGTAAGTGTCTATTTTAGCTATAATAGCCTACTATCAAAATGACTTTAAAAGCCTTATATAAGTGTTATAATGACGGCAACACATGATGTGTCTATTTTAGCTATAATAGCCTACTATAAAAATGACTTTAAAAGTCTTATATAAGTGTTATAATGAAGACAACACATGATGTAAGTGTCTATATTAGCTATAATAGCCTATTATCAAAATGACTTTAAAAGTCTTATATAAGTGTTATAATGAAGACAACACATGATGTAAGTATCTATATTAGCTATAATAGCCTACTATCAAAATGACTTTCAAAGTATTATATAAGTGTTATAATGGAGACAACACATGATGTAAGTATCTATATTAGCTATAATAGCCTACTATCAAAATGACTTTCAAAGTATTATATAAGTGTTATAATGGAGACAACACATGATCTAAGTGTCTATTTTAGCTATAATAGCCTACTATCAAAATGACTTTAAAAGCCTTATATAAGTGTTAGAATGAAGGCAACACATGATGTAAGTGTCTATTTTAGCTATAATAGCCTACTATAAAAATGACTTTAAAAGTCTTATATAAGTGTTATAATGAAGACAACACATGATGTAAGTGTCTATATTAGCTATAATAGCCTATTATCAAAATGACTTTCAAAGTATTATATAAGTGTTATAATGGAGACAACACATGATGTTTCTATAATAGTTATATTAGCCTACTATCAAAATGACTTTAAAAGCCTTATATAAGTGTTATAATGAAGGCAACACATGATGTAAGTGTCTATTTTAGCTATAATAGCCTACTATAAAAATGACTTTAAAAGTCTTATATAAGTGTTATAATGAAGACAACACATGACGTTTCTATATTAGTTATATTAGCCTACTATCAAAATTACTTTAAAAGCCTTATATAAGTGTTATAATGAAGGCAACACATGATATAAGTGTCTATATTAGCTATAATAGCCTACTATCAAAATGACTTTCAAAGTATTATATAAGTGTTATAATGGAGACAACACATGACGTTTCTATAATAGTTATATTAGCCTACTATCAAAATGACTTTAAAAGCCTTATATAAGTGTTATAATGAAGGCAACACATGATGTTAGTGTCCATTTTAGCTATAATAGCCTGCTATCAAAAGGACTATGTGTTATAGGTTGACACCAATCTTTGTTGACAGAAATGTTGAAATGTAATATTCATTCTACACATTTTTACAACAAGGGAAATCATTAGTAAAATGGAGACTTCTCACAGGATGAGATAACTTCTGCAAATTACTGGCTCAAAATGGCCAAAGGTATAGATGTATGTGTCCAAGTTAAAGGAAACGGCAGGCTGTCTTCTTCTAAGGGATTTATTACAATCTCTGCAAAAAAAAGTTATTTTTTTTTCACAACTTAAGAATAGTACGCATTTTTCCAATCGTTTTGCTTGGATTCCGAATCGTACAAACTGAAGGGTATTCAACATCAAAGGTTTTTAACGTCTGTTTTGCAGGCTAGCAAAATGCCTTAATTTGGAAGATCGCTGTGTTGAAAACTTGAGGGTGGTTTGAAGTTGGACATTTTGCACTATTTCACAGTCTTGTTTAAAAATGATGTTAGTAATAATGTAAAGTAGGCATCCCCACTCATCTTTATGTAAAGTTCTGCCAAATATCCGTCAGTCAGCGACAGACTTGGGAACTGTACGTTTATTCATTGTGTTATCTTCTGTGAATATGACAACCTAACATGATGTCCCTGTTAAAATTAGCGTAATGTTAGCATGCAGCTAACATACGGTAGCTATGCTAGTGTTGCTAACGTGTGTGTCCTCGTTTCTTATTCCTTAATGTTACATTGTGTACAAAACCCAAAGCCAGTGAAGTTGGCACGTTGTGTAAAACGTAAATAAAAACAGAATACAATGATTTGCAAAACCTTTTCAACTTATATTCAATTGAATGGACTGCAAAGACAAGATATAGTAATTATTTTTGGGAAATAATCTTTAACTTAGAATTTAATGGTCCGGAAGTCACGACGTCCACAGTTTCCAAAAACAATTTGAAATGTGGACCCGTCAGACCACAGAACAATTTATCACTTTGCATCAGTCCGTCTTAGATAAACTCTGGTCCAGCGAAGCGGGTGGCGTTTCTGGGTGTTGTTGATAAATGGCTTTCGCTTTGCATAGTACAGTTTTAACTTGCACTTACAGATGTCGCGACAAACTGTAGTCACTGAGAGTAGTTTTTCTGAAGTGTTCCTGAGCCCATGTAGTGATATCCTTTACACACTGATGTCGCTTTTTGATGTTGTACCGCCTGAGGGATTGAAGGTCACGGGCATTCAATGTAACGTGCAGTGATTTCTCCAGATTCTATGAACCTTTTGATGATGTTACAGTTGACGGTGAAATCCCTCAATTCCTTGCAAATAGCTGGTTGAGAAATGTTGTTCTTAAACTGTTGGACAATTTGCTCAGGCATTTGTTCACAAAGTGGTGACCCTCGCCCCATCCTTGTTTGTGAATGACTGAGAATTTCATGGAAGCTGCTTTTATACCCAATCATGGCATCCACCTGTTTCCAAAATAGCCTGTTCACCTGTGGGATGTTCCAAATAAGTGTTTTGATTGATTGATTGATACTTTTATTAGTAGATTGCACAGTACAGTACATATTCCGTACAATTGACCACTAAATAGTAACACCCGAATAAGTTTTTCAACTTGTTTAAGTCGGGGTCCACGTTAATCAATTCATGGTACAAATATATACTATCAACATAATACAGTCATCACACAAGTTAATCATCATAGTATGTACATTGAATTATTTACATTATTTACAATCCGGGGGGTGGGATGAGGACCTTTGGTTGATATCAGAACTTCAGTCATCAACAATTGCATCAACAGAGAAATGTGGACATTGAAACAGTGTAGGTCTTACTTAGTAGGATATGTAAGGCCAGCAGAGACCATAGTGAGTTCAGATAGCATAAGAACAAGTATATACATTAGAAGTACATTTGAGTTGTTTATAATCCGGAGAGATGGGATGTGAATGGAGGAGGCTATTAGTAAAGTGTTGAAGTTGCCTGGAGGTGTTGTTTTAGAGCGGTTTTGAAGGAATATAGAGATGCACTTACTTTTATACCTGTTGGGAGTGCATTCCACATTGATGTGGCATAGAAAGAGAATGAGTTAAGACCTTTGTTAGATCGAAATCTGGGTTTAACGTGGTTTGTGGAGCTCCCCCTGGTGTTGTGGTTATGGCGGTCATTTACGTTAAGGAAGTAGTTTGACATGTCCTTCGGTATCAAAGAGGTGTAGCGGATTTTATAGACTAGGCTCAGTGCAAGTTGTTTTACTCTGTCCTCCACCCTGAGCCAGCCCACTTTGGAGAAGTGGGTTGGATTGAGGTGTGATCTGGGGTGGAGGTCTAAAAGTAACCGATTAGCTTATTCTGGGATGTTTGGAGTCTAGATTTGAGGGTTTTGGAGGTGCTGTGTACCAAAACATTTTGGAAAGTTCCTTGCTCCCAACCTTGGGGGAACAGTTTGGAGCGGGCACCTTCCTTTTGCTTTGTGCACCAGTGCACAAAGCAAAGTCCATAAAGACATGGATGACAGAGTTTGGTGTGGATGAACTTGACTGGCCTGCACAGAGTCCTGACCTAAATCTGATAGAACACCTTTGGGATGAATTACAACGGAGACCGAAAGCCAGGCCTTCTCAACCAACATCAGCGTATGACCTCAATAATGTGATTTTGGAAGAATAGTCTAAAGTTCCTATAAACACAGTCCGCAGCCTTGTGGACCACCTTCAAAAGTATTTGGCCAACTTTGCAGTCTATTTAATTGAATATAAGTTGAAAAGGATTTGCAAATCATTTTATTCTGTTTTTATTTACCATTTACACAACGTGCCAACTTCACTGGTTTTGGGTTTTGTATATAAAAGGTTCTCAATTACGTTACAGAAGGTCAATATCGTAAAAAATCAAATAAAATAATCATAAATATGACAGTACAAATGTAGATCATATTTGAATAAAACCATCAACGGGACATGTTTATTATGTTTGGTATGTGAAGCATGACGTCCATTACGTTGGACGTGTGCAGAGTTAAAAAAGTGCAAGAAGCCTTTAGTTCGTCTGTCCTTGTCTCTGTTTTGTATTTTTAAGTCGCTTCCTTGTTTGATTCCTACCTCCTTGTTGATTCATGTCCTGCCGTGCCTTTCCGACGACGTGTGATCTTCATTAAAGCGCCTCGTCTCCTCCAGCTTCTTCATCCCGGGTGCTTGAAGTCCTCTGAGGAAAAGCTTAAAAAAAAAACCCAACAAAGATAAACGGATCACCTTGTGGAGTCCGATGTTGCAGACGGAGGCGTCTGATAATAATTGCAGCTGTTTTATGTTCCTACCTACGGCGCGGACCCCCTAGGCCGACCTCCATTCTCCGACTGTTCTTAGGCCTACAAAGATGGCAGCTGTGGCCGCAAGCTGTGAGCAAAAAGGCTTTTTTATTTAGCATTTGTGCTCAAAAGAAGAGATGTGGGGAGTTATTTCTTTGAAGGATTTTGAATGACGATCAAAAAAACACAAAGTGGCGTCAAATCCCAGATGCCAAAACAGGTGGCGTGGAGCGTCATGTGACCTGTGACTGTACAGCTAAATTAACAAAGTGAACACACCCCTTTTTAATCCTACCACTTTTTTTCTGTTCAAAAAAGACTGAAACGCTAACATTCCTGAGACTTGCATAGCTTGTCAATAACTACAGCGAGTTTACGATATTCACTGCTACAAAAGACGTTACCACCTTAACACCCGTCACTCGTCGTCGGTTCAGTCCGAAACCAAAATGAAATAGTGCGCTAGCTTGCAAACAAACATCGAAAAACCCTGAAGTTGCAGAGTTCGGAAATTGATTAAAATTATCGGAAAAAAAGGTTTGACGTCAGTACTTCTGTTCAGCGAGCTTTAATATTCTGCAAGCATGTAAATATATCTGGTGGAACCATGAATGTCTTAAACCCCAGAGGTTGTATAATTCAGAAATTGCTAAAAAAAAAAATCGGAAAATGTGCCTTAAGTCGCGAAAGAAAATGTACGAGGTCAGCATCACACGAAACCTCGGTAGATGTCACAACAAGATTATGAAACAAAGTTTTTCTTCGTCGTAAATAAACACACAACAAACATTGAAAGCCCACTTGCTGTTCAGAAATTGGAAAAAAAAAAATATCGGAGAATTTCCAACAATTTCCATCGTTACAAAAGACACTCCACAAAATTTCAATATCTGTCACAAGTCTTCAGATTAGCCATTAACAAAGATACAATATTTACTTGATATGTAAATAAACACATTTGGAATCGAAAACATCGAAAATCCCTGAAGTTGCAGAGTTCGGAAAGTGATTAAAGTGATCGGAAAAAAGGTTTGACGTCAGTACTTCTGTTCAGCGAGCTTCAATATTCTGCAAGCATGTAAATATATATGGCGGAAACTTGAATGTCTAAAACTCCAAAGGTTGTATAATTCAGAAATTGCTAAAAAAAAAAAAAAATCGGAAAATGTGCCTCAAGTAGCGATAGTAAATTTACGAGGTTTAGCATCACACAAAACCTCGGTAGATTTCATAACAAGATTATGAAACAAAGTTTTTCTTCGTCGTAAAAACACAAAAAACATTGAAAGCCCACGTGCTATTCAGAAATTGGGGGAAAAAAATATCGGAAAATTTTCAACAATTTCAATCGTCACAAAAGATGCTAGACGAAATTTCTAAATCCGTCACAAGTCTTCAGATTAGCCATTAACAAAGATACAATATTTACTTGATTTGTAAATAAACACAGTTGGAATCGAAAACATCGAAAATCCCTGAAGTTGCAGAGTTCGGAAAGTGATTAAAATGATCGGAAAAAAGGTTTGACGTCAGTACTTTTGTTCAGCGAGCTTCAATATTCCGCAAGCATGTAAATATATATGGCGGAACCTTGAATGTCTAAAACCCCAAAGGTTGTATAATTCAGAAATTGCTAAAAAAAAAAAAAAAAAATCGGAAAATGTGCCTCAAGTAGCGATAGTAAATTTACGAGGTTTAGCATCACACAAAACCTCGGTAGATTTCATAACAAGATTATGAAAAAAGTTTTTCTTCGTCGTAAAAACACAAAAAACATTGAAAGCCCACGTGCTATTCAGAAATTGGGGAAAAAAAATATCGGAAAATTTCCAACAATTTCAATCGTCACAAAAGATGCTAGACGAAATTTCTAAATCCGTCACAAGTATTCAGATTAGCCATTAACAAAGATACAATATTTACTTGATTTTTAAATAAACACAGTTGGAATCGAAAACATCGAAAATCCCTGAAGTTGCAGAGTTCGGAAAGTGATTAAAATGATCGGAAAAAAGGTTTGACGTCAGTACTTTTGTTCAGCGAGCTTCAATATTCCGCAAGCATGTAAATATATATGGCGGAACCTTGAATGTCTAAAACCCCAAAGGTTGTATAATTCAGAAATTGCTAAAAAAAAAAAAAAAATCGGAAAATGTGCCTCAAGTAGCGATAGTAAATTTACGAGGTTTAGCATCACACAAAACCTCGGTAGATTTCATAACAAGATTATGAAACAAAGTTTTTCTTCGTCGTAAAAACACAAAAAACATTGAAAGCCCACGTGCTATTCAGAAATTGGGGAAAAAAAATATCGGAACATTTCCAACAATTTCAATCGTCACAAAAGATGCTAGACGAAATTTCTAAATCCGTCACAAGTCTTCAGATTAGCCATTAACAAAGATACAATATTTACTTGATTTGTAAATAAACACAGTTGGAATCGAAAACATCGAAAATCCCTGAAGTTGCAGAGTTCGGAAATTGATTAAAATTATCGGAAAAAAGGTTTGACGTCAGTACTTCTGTTCAGCGAGCTTCAATATTCTGCAAGCATGTAAATATATATGGCGGAACCTTGAATGTCTTAAACCCTAGAGGTTGTGTAAATCAGAAATTGCTGAAAAAAAATTCGGGAAAAGGGGCCTCAAGTGGCGAAAGAAAATATACAAGTTCAGCATCACACGAAACCTCGGTAGATTTCACAACAAGATTATGAAACAAAGTTTTTCTTCGTCGTAAAAACACAAAAAACATTGAAAGCTCACGTGCTATTTAGAAATTGGGTTAAAAAAATATGGGAAAATTTCCAACAATTTCAATCGTCACAAAAGATGCTAGACGAAATTTCTAAATCCGTCACAAGTCTCCAGATTAGCCATTAACAAAGATACAATATTTACTTCATTTGTAAATAAACACAGTTGGAATCGAAAACATCGAAAATCCCTGAAGTTGCAGAGTTCGGAAATTGATTAAAATTATCGGAAAAAAGGTTTGACGTCATTACTTCTGTTCAGCGAGCTTCAATATTCTGCAAGCATGTAAATATATATGGCGGAACCTTGAATATCTTAAACCCTAGAGGTTGTGTAAATCAGAAATTGCTGAAAAAAAATTCGGAAAATGTGCCTCAAGTCGCGAAAGAAAATGTACAAAGTTTTTAGCATCACACGGAACCTCGGTAGATGTCACAACAAGATTATTAAACAAAGTTTTTCTTCGTCGTAAAAACACAAAAAACATTGAAAGCCCACGTGCTATTTAGAAATTGGAAAAAAAAAAATATCGGAACATTTCCAAAAATTTCCATCGTCACAAAAGACGCTCCACAAAATTTCAATAACTGTCACAAGTCTTCAGATTAGCCATTAACAAAGATACAACATTTACTTCATTTGTAAATAAACACAGTTGGAACCGAAAACATCGAAAATCCCTGAAGTTGCAGAGTTCGGAAATTGATTAAAATTATCGGAAAAAAAGTTTGACATCAGTACTTCTGTTCAGCGACCTTCAATATTCTGCAAGCATGTAAATATATATGGCGGAACCTTGATTGTCTAAAACCCCAGGGGTTGTATAATTCAGAAATTGCTACAAAAAAATTCGGAAAATGTGCCTCAAGTCGCGAAAGAAAAGGTACAAGTTTAGCATCACACGATACCTCAGTAGATTTCACAACAAGATTATGATACAAAGTTTTTCTTCGTCGTAAAAACACAAAAAACATTGAAAGCCCACGTGCTATTTAGAAATTGGGAAAAAAAATATCGGAACATTTCCAACAATTTCAATCGTCACAAAAGACGCTACACGAAATTTCAATAACTGTCACAAGTGTTCAGATTAGCCATTAACAAAGATACAATATTTACTTCATTTGTAAATAAACACAGTTGGAATCGAAAACATCGAAAATCCCTGAAGTTGCAGAGTTTGGAAATGTATTAAAATTATCGGAAAAAAGGTTTGACGTCAGTACTTCTGTTCAGCGAGCTTCAATATTCTGCAAGCATGTAAATAAGTACGGCGGAACATTGAATGTCTAAAACCCCTAAGGTTGCATAATTTAGAAATTGTTAAAAAAAAATTGGGGAAAAATGTGCCTCAAGGCACGAAAGAAAATGTACGAAGATTAGCACCAGACAAAACCTTGGAAGATTACACAACAAGATTATGAAAAAAAATTGTGCTATGTCGTACATAGACACAGTCAGAACCACAAACGCTGAAAGCCCACGTGCTATTTAGAAATTGGGAAAAAAAATATCGGAACATTTCCAACAATTTCAATCGTCACAAAAGACGCTACACGAAATTTCAATAACTGTCACAAGTGTTCAGATTAGCCATTAACAAAGATACAATATTTACTTCATTTGTAAATAAACACAGTTGGAATCGAAAACATCGAAAATCCCTGAAGTTGCAGAGTTCGGAAATTGATTAAAATTATCGGAAAAAAGGTTTGACGTCATTACTTCTGTTCAGCGAGCTTCAATATTCTGCAAGCATGTAAATATATATGGCGGAACCTTGAATATCTTAAACCCTAGAGGTTGTGTAAATCAGAAATTGATGAAAAAAAATTCGGAAAATGTGCCTCAAGTCGCGAAAGAAAATGTACAAAGTTTTTAGCATCACACGGAACCTCGGTAGATGTCACAACAAGATTATGAAACAAAGTTTTTCTTCGTCGTAAAAACACAAAAAACATTGAAAGCCCACGTGCTATTTAGAAATTGGAAAAAAAAAATATCGGAACATTTCCAACAATTTCCATCGTCACAAAAGACGCTCCACAAAATTTCAATAACTGTCACAAGTCTTCAGATTAGCCATTAACAAAGATACAACATTTACTTCATTTGTAAATAAACACAGTTGGAATCGAAAACATCGAAAATCCCTGAAGTTGCAGAGTTCGGAAATTGATTAAAATTATCGGAAAAAAGGTTTGACGTCATTACTTCTGTTCAGCGAGCTTCAATATTCTGCAAGCATGTAAATATATATGGCGGAACCTTGAATATCTTAAACCCTAGAGGTTGTGTAAATCAGAAATTGCTGAAAAAAAATTCGGAAAATGTGCCTCAAGTCGCGAAAGAAAATGTACAAAGTTTTTAGCATCACACGGAACCTCGGTAGATGTCACAACAAGATTATGAAACAAAGTTTTTCTTCGTCGTAAAAACACAAAAAACATTGAAAGCCCACGTGCTATTTAGAAATTGGAAAAAAAAAATATCGGAACATTTCCAACAATTTCCATCGTCACAAAAGACGCTCCACAAAATTTCAATAACTGTCACAAGTCTTCAGATTAGCCATTAACAAAGATACAACATTTACCTAATTTGTAAATAAACACAGTTGGAACCGAAAACATCGAAAATCCCTGAAGTTGCAGAGTTAGGAAATTGATTAAAATTATCTGAAAAAAAGTTTGACATCAGTACTTCTGTTCAGCGACCTTCAATATTCTGCAAGCATGTAAATATATATGGCGGAACCTTGATTGTCTAAAACCCCAGGGGTTGTATAATTCAGAAATTGCTACAAAAAAATTCGGAAAATGTGCCTCAAGTCGCGAAAGAAAAGGTACAAGTTTAGCATCACACGATACTTCAGTAGATTTCACAACAAGATTATGAAACAAAGTTTTTCTTCGTCGTAAAAACACAAAAAACATTGAAAGCCCACGTGCTATTTAGAAATTGGGAAAAAAAATATCGGAACATTTCCAACAATTTCAATCGTCACAAAAGACGCTACACGAAATTTCAATAACTGTCCCAAGTGTTCAGATTAGCCATTAACAAAGATACAATATTTACTTCATTTGTAAATAAACACAGTTGGAATTGAAAACATCGAAAATCCCTGAAGCTGCAGAGTTCGGAAATTTATTAAAATTATCGGAAAAAAGGTTTGACGTCAGTACTTCTGTTCAGCGAGCTTCAATATTCTGCAAGCATGTAAATAAGTACGGCGGAACATTGAATGTCTAAAACCCCTAAGGTTGCATAATTTAGAAATTGTTAAAAAAAAATTGGGGAAAAATGTGCCTCAAGGCACGAAAGAAAATGTACGAAGATTACCACCAGACAAAACCTTGGAAGATTACACAACAAGATTATGAAAAAAAAATTGTGCTATGTCGTACATAGACACAGTCAGAACCACAAACGCTGAAAGCCCCTGTGCTATTCAGAAATTGGGGAAAAAAAAAAATAAAAAATCGGAAAATTTCCAACAATTTCCATTGTCACGAAAGACACGCCACAACATTTCAAAATCTGACACAAGTCTTCAAATTAGCCATGAACAAAGATACAAGATCAACTTGGTTTGTAAACAAACACATTCGGATCAGCAAACATCGAAAAACCTTGAAGTTGCACAGTTCGGAAATGTATTAAAAATTATCGGAAACAAGGTTTGGCATCAGTACTTCTGTTCAGCGAGCTTCAATATTCTGCTAGCATGTAAAAAAATATGGCGGAACCTTGAACGTCTAAAACCCCTGAGGTTGTATAATTCAGAAATTGCTAAAGAAAAAAATCGGAAAACCTGCCTCAAGTCGTGAAAGAAAATGTACTAGGTTTAGCATCACACAAAACCTCAGTTGATGTCACAAGATTGTGCTACGTTATCAGTAAACCCAATCAGAATCGCAATTGTTTAAAAGCCCCCGTGCTATTCAGAAATTGGGGAAAAAAATATCAGAAAATTTCCAACAGTCATGAAAGACGTTCTGCAAAATTTCAACATCTGTCACTAGTCTTCAGATTACCCATTACCAAAGATACAATATCTACTTGGTGTGTAAACAAACAGTCGGATCCGCAAACATCGAAAAACTCTGAAGTTGCACAGTTCGGAATTTGAATAAAATGACCGGGAAAAAGGTTTGGCATCAGTGCTTCTGTTCAGCGAACTTCAATATTCTGCTAGCATGTAAATAAATACGGCAGAACCTTGAACGTCTAAAACCCCTGAAGTTGTATACTTTGGAAATAGGGAAAAAAATATCGGAAAATGTGCTTTAAGTTAAACAAAAAAAACTGTTTGGGTTTTGACATCATTCAAAACCGCAATATACATCAACATTTTGTTCAGCGAGCTTCGATTTTCTTTTAGCTTGTACGTGAACACGGTCGGAACGGCAAACGTCAAGTTCTCCATGAGGTCGCACAATTTCATGAAAGATGTTGCACAAAACTTTCGACGTCCGTCACAAGTCTTCAGTTTAGCCATTAATTCAGATATAATATTTTACTTAGCTTGTAAACAAACACAGTCAGAACCGCAAATGTCAAAAACCCCTGAAGTCATACAGTTCGTAAATCTGTGAAAATTATCGGAAACTTTGCCTTTAGTCACACAAAAAAATGTACGAGGTTAGACATCACACAAAAACTAAGTATAAATGGAGAAAAGTATGTTTATCAAGCTTCAAAATACTGTTAGCTTGTAAATAAACAGTCAAATACGCGAAAGTCAAAAAAGTCTGAGGTCATACAATACGGAATTTGCTGAAAAATATCGCAAACTACACCTCAAGGCACACAAATGTTAGACAAGGTTTGACACCCGATGAAACCTCAGTATCTGAAACTAAACTTCAGTTCAGCAAGCTTCCAAATTCTCTTAGTTTGGAAATAAAAAATGTTAGAACCGCAAATGTCGAAAACTTCTGAGCTCGTGCAGTTCGGAATTTAGTGAAAAATATCGTAAACTACACCTTAAGTTGTACAAAAATTGTACAAGGTTTGATATCACATGAAACCTCATTATGAGTCACAAAACTTTTGTTTAGCAATCTTCAAAAAAACAAACATCAAAAATCCCTCAATCGTACAAATCGGAAAAATGATCGGAAACTACGCCTCAAATCGCACAGAATATGTACGATGTCTGACACCACACGAAAGCTCAGTATACACAAAACTTCTGTTTAGCAAGCTTCAAAATTCTGCTCCTTGTAAATAAACACATTCGGAACTGCAAACGTTGAAAATCCCTGAGGTCCTACAATTCGTAATTTGGTAAAATGATCGGAAAACACGTTTGAAGTCACACAAACACTTTACCAAGGTTTGACATCATTTAAAACCTCAATATAAACTTCTCTTCAGCGAGCTTCAAAGGTCCGCTACCTTGAAGATAAAAACAGGGAAACCTCGGACTTTAAAAAACCCTAAGGTCATACAACTCCCGATTTGGTGAAAACTTTTGGAAAAAACTGGGCGAAACTTTCAACTTAAAAAAAAAAAAAAAAGAAGTACTAAAATAACACTTTTGAGTCCGACATTTCTTACTGGTTCAATTCAAATGAAAAAAACATTGTAATATATATATATATATATATATATATATATATATATATATATATATATATATATATATATATATATATATATATATATATATAAATATATATATACACGTATATATATATATATATAAAATACAATTGTGCAAAATTTTGCTCATTGAAATAATATAAACAATGTATTGATTGTACAATTCCATATATATATATATATATATATATATATATATATATATATATATATATATATATAGTAAAAATAAAAATGTGGATATCATCTAGAGCACAGGTGTTAAACTCTAGGCCCAGGGGCCAGATGTGGTCCACGACATCATGTTATTTGGCCATCTGAAACTTTTCTTACTCAATGTATTGTTTCTTTCTATTTGTGAAAAAAAAAATCCCCCCAAAAAATCCCATGTAATAGCAAATTATGTTAACCTAAATTGTGTCTAATTATGCAACAATAGATTTAAAACATTCAAAACATGTAAATATAAATAAAAACTAATAACAATTTCAAAGCAAGTTATCCATCAAATTGTGCAATGTAAAAGTAGCAATAGATTTGATTGTAAAATGATAACATTTACTGTGGTTTTTACAGCATTTTTCTCTGAATGAAAAAAAAATTTTAATTTTTTTTTACTGTACTAAACTGTGGTGCCATTTTGGCATTTACAGTAATTCACTGAAAAATCTACAGTTGTTGATTTGCGGTAAAAAAAAAAACAACAAAAAAAAACAGGAAGCTCAGGTGCCAAACTTTTACTGTAAAATTGCAGTTTTTTTTATTTACAGTAAAACAAAAACAAAAGTACATTTTACAGTAAAATTCCGGCAACTAAGCTGCCTTTTTTTAACCGTAAAAACAGCAATACTTTTTTACATTTACAGTAATATACACTACATTTTCAAATGAAATTATTGCAACTTACCACATTCTTTTTTTTTTACATTTTAGTTTTTGGAAAATCTACCTATATAATTCATTAAAAAATTGTGTAATAATAGTATTCACTGTTAGAAGCGGCCCCTTGGGGCCAAACATAACTGCGATACGGCCCTCGATGGAAACGACTTTGACACCAAGCCTGGTCCGTGTCGGCCTTCCAAAGACACGATATGCATTTGTACGTCACTTGGCCACTTGATGTTGGTTTTCATTTCCCCTGTTCCTATGCAACCAAATGGGTGTTAATGCTTTGTTTCACTTTCTGTTTACTTTTGTTTTTAAAGTAGGCGTTGCCAGCACTCTCAAGTTAGAAATACGTGTCAAAGGTCTGCCTTTTTCAGGTGAGTTGAAAAGGACGGTGTGTTTGAGTGTTTGTGCGACACCACCTGCTGAACTTATTATTATTATTCTTATTATTATTCTTATTATTATTATTGTTGCTGTATTCATGCGTTGAAATACTCCAAAGAGTTATTATAAATATTTTTTTAAGTAGACTTAGCAGCTACATGTATGCACACACAGTACTGATAGAAATACGAGTACTGATACTAATACTAAAACATTTGCATACAGAATATGTTGGAAAAAGTGGTAACAGGGATGAAGCGAGTGTTTTTTTAAGTGAAAGAAATGTTTGTTTCGTTGGATAAAAAAAAAAATTAAAAAAAAAACACACCAGGAAACAATAAAGCAAACGCTCAAAATCTGCTTTGTTAAATGTCAAAATTCTATGGCAGCACATTTTTTTTTTTAACAGCTTTTGTTTTCCTTAATCTGTTTTATTGTGGTATTGTTGTATGATTTTATGGAGTCATCTCCTGCCAAACACTCATCAGACATCATCTGCTCTGCTCTATAACAATACTCTTAATACTACTAATAATATAGTGTATAACTTTTTAAAATGTACTTCGGAAAAACAAGTCTAATGTTGTGTGTTGTGTTCACTGAAAAATTAAGGAAAATGTTTAACAAAAAAAAAACATGTGTGACCATAAAAGAAATGAATTTTTTTTTTTTTAAAGTAATAAATATATACATGCAGAAAAAATAACAAGAAATATAGTAAAAATAAATAAATAAATACAAATACATAAAACAAGCAAAATACATTTCTAATCAAATCAAAAAGCAAAAAATTACAATTAACACAACAATACAATATGTTCTAAAATCAGACTATCATCAGTAGTAATAAGTTCACATCGCAATTGTAAAATGTATAAACATATACATTTTGAAAAATTTGACTACATTTAAGTCATGACGAGGACAATGGTGTGGTTTGTTTTCCCGTGGTGCAAATCGACAGGACCGGACATGGCGTGAAGGTACTGACATCTTTAAATGAATCACTCAAAAAGTACCAAACAAAAGGCGCGCACAAAGCGAAGGCAAAAACAACTTAGGGCATGAAACATGAACTAAAACAAAAACCCTAAACTGTGGACATAAAAACGAAACACTGTGGCGTGAAGAAGTCAAAAACAACAGAGCAATGGCATGAGCACTACGGCATGGCCCGCGTAATCAATCGGGTATCAAGGGTATGTAGAGGGTGATGTCGCCAGCTGACTGCCTGGCAACCACAGGCTTAAACAGGTGCAGTGATGACAGGTGTGTGAGTCGTGAACACATAACATGTGAAAACTGATGGGTTGGCATGGTGAAAAAACAAACAAGAGTGCCCAATGAATCCAAAACAAAACAGAACGTGACCACAAAACATGACAATTTAGAATCAGGTTGAATCACAAAGTACTGTGTGATACATACATCACATGAAAAATGGGTATAAGTCACAAAACTTTTGTTCTGCAATCTTCAAAATGTTGTTAGATTGTGAATTCAGAAAATATATAAGTAGTATTTGAAATGGGTTTTTTTTTATAACAAAAACACATTTTTCCATTTAAAAAAACAAACACAATAAAAAAAAAAGGCCATCTCCATGCCAGCAGGGGGCGCTTTTATCACCTGCAACTTGTTTGAAAAAGTGCCATTATAAATATTATACACACAATACGTTGCAAGAATCGTGTTGAATCCATAATCCATTCCGATACGAATCGTCACCCCAGGAGTCGGAATCGGATCGAATCGTTCGGTGCCCAAAGACTCACACTCCTCACGGCTGGTAATATATAAACCGTGATGTGAGTTCAAACCCCGGCCGAGTCATACCAAAGACTATAAAAATGTGACCCATTACCTCCCTCCTTGGCACTCAGCACCAAGGGTTGGGATTGGGGGTTAAATCACCAAAAATGATTCCCGGGCGTGGCCACCGCTGCTGCTCACTGCTCCCCTCAGGGCGATGGGTCAAATGCAGAGAATAATTTCGCCGCACCTAGTGTGTGTGTGTGACCGTCATGGGTACTTTAACTTTATTGATTACCGCACTTTAATAAACACACGGTGATATCACTCACTTCGTGGGAAAAGCTGCTAGCTGACACGCTAATCGCTAGCTAGCACGCTAAAATGAATAATAACCACATTTTAATTTTCCTGAATGAACTCTCCTGAAGGAATCAATAAAGTTCTATCTATCTATCTATCTATCCATCCATTCCTCCATCTATCACTAACGGCGTTCCCCGTTATAAACAACATACCTATCGCCGATCAGTATTACCCAAAAGGGTAATAGGGCGCCAGGCAGAATTTTTTATTTAATGTGAAACAATTTTTATAGTTAAAAAAATAATTAAAAAATTCTAACCTCGATTTAATTCGATGCATATTTTGTGCTCAAATACAATGACAACATTTTTCAATAATTATTGCAAAATCTACATCATTTTTTTTTGTTTTTTTGGGGGGGGGGGGGGGTTTGTCATGAAAAAGGGAAGTTTTTTGTGTTGGTGCACTAATTGTAAGTGTATCTTGTGTTTTTTATGTTGATTTAATAATAGAAAAAAAAAATAATAATAATAATCTAACCTGGATTTAATTTGATGCATATTTTGTGCCCAAATAATTTTTCAAAAATTATTGCAAAATCTACATCATTTTTTTTTTATTCTTTTTTATAGTCATGAAAAAGGGAGTTTTTTTGTGTTGGTGCACTAATTGTAAGTGTATCTTTTTTTTTATGTTGATTTAATAATAATAATAATTTAAAAAATCTAACCTGGATTTAGTTCGATGCATATTTTGTGCTCAAAAACAATGAAGAAATGTTTCAATAATTATTGCAAAATCTACATCGTTTAAAAAAACTTAGATATTGGGTTTCACTATGTAAAGCGCTTTGAGTCACTAGAGAAAAGTGCTATATAAATATAATTCACAAAAAAAAAAATGTTGTCATGAAAAAGGGAAGTTTTTTGTGTTGGTACACTAATTGTAAGTGCATCTTGTGTTTTTTATGTTGATTTAATAGTAATTTAAAAAAAAAATCTAACCCGCATTTAATTCGATGCATATTTTTTGCTCAAATACAATGAGGAAATGTTTCAATAATTATTGCAAAATCTACATCATTTTTTTTTGTTTTTATAGTCATGAAAAAGGGAAGTTTTTTTGTGTTGGTGCACTAATTGTAAGTGTATCTTGTGTTTTTTATGTTGATTTAATAATAATAATAATTTAAAAAATCTAACCTGGATTTAGTTCGATGCATATTTTGTGCTCAAAAACAATGAAGAAATGTTTCAATAATTATTGCAAAATCTACATCGTTTAAAAAAAAAAAATTGTCATGAAAAAGGGAAGTTTTTTGTGTTGGTGCACTAATTGTAAGTGCATCTTGTGTTTTTTATGTTGATTTAATAGTAATTTTAAAAAAAAATCTAACCCGCATTTAATTCGATGCATATTTTTTGCTCAAATACAATGAGGAAATGTTTCAATAATTATTGCAAAATCTACATCATTTTTTTTTGTTTTTTTTGTCATGAAAAAGGGAAGTTTTTTTGTGTTGGTGCACTAATTGTATGTGTATCTTGTGTTTTTTATGTTGATTTAATAATAATAATTAAAAAAAAAAATCTAACCCGGATTTAATTCGTTGCATATTTTGTACTCAAATACAACAACGAATTGTTTCAATAATTATTGCAAAATCTACATCATTTTTTATTTTTTTTTGTCATGAAAAAGGGAGGTTTTTTGTGTTGGTGCACTAATTGTAAGTGCATCCTGTGTTTTTATGTTGGTTTAATAATAGTAATAAATAAAAAAATCTAACCCGGATTTAATTCGATGCATATTTTGTGCTCAAATACAATGAAGAAATGTTTCAATAATTATTGCAAAATCTACATAATTTTTTTTTTTTTTTTGGTCATGAAAAAGGGAAGTTTTTTTGTGTTGGTGCACTAATTGTAAGTGTATCATGTGTTTTTTTATGTTCATTTAATAATAATAATAATAAAAAACATCTAACCCAGATTTTATTCTATGCATATTTTGTGCTCAAATACAATGAAGAAATGTTTCAATGATTATTGCAAAATCTAAATCTTTTTTTTTTTTTTTTTGTCATGAGAAAGGGAAGTTTTTTTGTGTTGGTGCACTAATTGTAAGTGTATCATGTGTTTTTGTATGTAGATTTAATAATAATAATAATTTAAAAAAATCTAACCTGGATTTAATTCGATGCATATTTTGTGTTCAAATACAATGAAGAAATGTTTCAATAATTATTGCAAAATATACATCTTTTTTTTTTTTTTTTTTTTGTCATGAAAAAGGGAAGTTTTTTTGTGTTGGTGTACTAATTGTAAGTGTATCATGTGTTTTTTTATGTTGATTTAATAATAATAATAATAAAAAACATCTAACCCGGATTTTACTCGATGCATATTTTGTGCTCAAATACAATGAAGAAATGTTTCAGTAATTATTGAAAATCTACATAATTTTATTTTTTTTGGGTCATGAAAAAGGGAAGTTTTTTTGTGTTGGTGCACTAATTGAAAGTGTATCTTGTTTTTTTTAATGTAGATTTAATAATTTAAAAAATATGTATATAATGAAAAATTATAAAAAATTATTTTGCAGCCCGGTACCAATCGAGTCGCGGCCCGGTGGTTGGGGACCACTGAACTATATGACTTGCCTGAGAAGCTGGACCAAAAAAAAAAAAAAAAATACCACTCCATTCCTATCAGTGACTGAGCAGGAAGGGGCTTGGCATTAATTCATTGCCATTTTTGCAAGCATGTTGCTATTGTCAGAGAATGGGATAAGTGGGAATAATGGAACATAAATGACAAAGTTGACATTGTTTATTTGAATAGCTCGGTCGGTAGAGTATTCCAGGTTCGATCCCCGCTTCCGCCAGCCTAGTCACTGCCGTTGTGTCCTTGGGCAAGACGCTTAAACCCACCCTCTCCCAGTGCCACCCACACTGTTTTAAATGAAACACAGATATTGGGTTTCACTATGTAAAGCGCTTTGAGTCACTAGAGAAAAAGCGCTATATAAATATAATTCACTTTTTTATTGTTAGTTTGTAGAAAACTTATTAGCTATTTAGGAATAAATAAAGTAGTACAAGGGTTATGTTAATGTAAAAAAAAAAGAAGATAAATAAATGGAACAAAAAAAGTAGCGTTATAATGTAGTATTTGTCAACCACGCTGGTCGCTTTATCTGTTTGTAGGATCAGTGGTGGACCAGGCAGGACCACACTGGACCATTGTTTGGGTGCGCGGGGGCGGGAGGGAGGGTCCGAGGGTCTAATCTAGCGTGTGCAGAGGTGGAGGGTTGGCGGCAAATAAGGACGAGAGGAAGACGCGGCAAACGGAAAATCTGACGAGCTGCACTTTTGCAACAATCAAGTATTAATGACTATTTCATATGCTTTTTATTTGCATGTTAAAATGAGGAGGCTGCCCGGTGGTGCGTTCAGGCTCCTAAACGACTCACTCTGTCAGAGTGAGTTTGTGACGAACCCCAAAATGCAGAGAAGGCTGCAGGCATTGAGTAAGAAAACATTATTTAATTTAAACACTAAAACAAGAACAAACAAAAGGGTACTAACAAAAGGCGCAGAACAAACTTGGCTATGAACAAAAACACTTACTGTGACACGAAGGAACTATGGCATGAGCAGAGTGAACAGAAGTAGACACAGCTACAACGATAACTAATAATGACATTGACAGGTCGTAGTGACAATAATCCAGCCTCAGACTAGAGGACAAAACAGGTTCAAATAGCAGCGGGGCTGATTGACACCAGGTGTGGCCAGGTGCCAATCAGCCACAGCTGAGGGGAGACAGCGCTCAGGGAGAAAAACAGGAAATAACCAAAATAAAAGCGCTGACAGGAAACAAAGACGCAATGGAAAAACTAAAACCTAACCAAACTGTCAGGGATGAACCTGACACATCCTGCTTTAAATACTTGCGCCGTGGCTTATTCCATCTATTAAGGAGCCTCGATTGACTATTTTTCATAATGACTAGAAATGTGTGTGGATGCTGAAATACTTCTAGCAGTTAGCCCGCTCCCCAGATACCGTGAGGTAACAACAACAAAAAAAACAGGACTATTAGGTAGGTGCCTGTAAAATGAAGTGAATTATATTTTGTATAGCGCTTTTCTCTAGTGACTCAAAGCGCTTTACATAGTGAAACCCAATATCTAAGTTACATTTAAACCAGTGTGGGTGGCACTGGGAGCAGGTGGGGAAAGTGTCTTGCTCAAGGACACAACGGCAGTGACTAAAAGCGGGGCTCGAACCTGGAACCCTCAAGTTGCTGGCACCAACCGAGCCATACCGCCCCAAACGCGCTACAAAAATGGTGCAAAATGTTTTCAATCTGAGTGTTGTACCGGAAAAAAAATTGCGAGAGAGGCTGGCGTGATGATGTCGACATGCTAAAGTTAGCATGTGTCAAGTACCACAATATATGACTCTGAGGTGTGTACATGTAAAATGATTGAAAAAAAGTAAATACAATTTAATAGTAAGCATGTGTTGAGTACCAAAACATGGCTGAGGTGTATACATGCAAAATTAGCCATAAAAGCTAGCATGCTAATTATAGCGTGCGAAGAGTTAGCACACGTCAAGCGCAAAAATATCTGGCTGAGCTGTACACCTGCAAAGTTAGTTAAAACTGCTTTCTGTTAGCATGTGTAAAGTGCTAAAATGTCTGCCTGGCAATCCCGTTTTATTTATACAGTTAGCATGTATCAAGTAAGAAAATATATGACTCTAAGGGTATATATGTAAGAATTAAAAAAAAAAGCTAACATGCTAATGTTAGCATTTTAACAATAAGCCTGTGTCAAGTACCAAAACATGTCCGAGGTGTATACATGCTAAACTATCCATAAAAGCTAGCATGCTAATTATAGCATGCTAACAGTTAGCACACGTCAAGCGCAAAAATATCTGGCTGAGGTGAACACCTGCGGAGTTAGCCAAAAAGGCTTTCTGTTAGCATGTTTACACGCTAATGTTTGCATGTGTAAAGTGCTAAAATATCTGCCTATTAATCAAATGTTATTCATACAACTCAACATGCTAAGTTTAACAGGATAACAGTTAGCATGTATCAAGTGCCAAAATATATGACTCTAAGGGTGAATAGGGAAAAAAGAAGTAAAAAAGCTAACATGCTAATGTTAGCATTTTAACACTAAGCCTGTGTCAAGTACCAAAACATGGCTGAGGTTGTACACATGCAAAATTAGCCATAAAAGCTAGCATGCTAACAGTTTGTACACGTCAAGCGCAAAAATATCTGGCTGAAGTGTGCACCTGCGGAGTTAGCCAAAAATGCTTTCTGTTAGCATGTTTACACGATAATGTTTGCACGTGTAAAGTGCTAAAATATCTGCCTGTTAATCAAATTTTATTTATACAACTCAACATGCTAAATTGAACAGGAAAACAGTTAACGTGTATCAAGTGCCAAAATATATGACTCTAAGAGTGGATACGGGGAAAAAAAAGAAGTAAAAAAAGCTAACATGCTAATGTTAGCATTTTAACACTAAGCCTGTGTCGAGTACCAAAACATGGCTGAGGATGTACACGTGCAAAATTGGCCATAAAAGCTAGCATGCTAATTATAGGATGCTAACAGTTAGGACACGAAAAGCGCAAAAATATCTGGCTGAGGTGTGCACCTGCAGAGTAAGCCAAAAATGCTTTCTGTTAGCATGTTTACACGCTAATGTTTGCATGTGTAAAATGCTAAAATATCTGCCTATCAATCACATTGTATTTATACAACATGTAAATTTAACAGGATAACAGTTAGCATGTATCAAGTACCAAAATATATGCCTCTAAGGGTGTATATGTAAAACAAAAAATGTAAAAAAGCTAACATGCTAATGTTAGCATTTTAACACTAAGCCAGTGTCAAAAGCACCAAAACATGGCAGAGGTTGTACACATGCAAAATTGGCCATAAAAGCTAGCATGCTAAAATTAGCATGTTCACACGCTAATGTTAGCATGTGTCAAGTGCTAAAATATCTGCCTAGCAACAAATTTGTATTTATATAACTCTTAATCTCGAGTGCCTCAAAGGACTACACAAACTCTACACCCCCGGCAACATGTATACCTTGAAAATTACCTATATGTGGAAAAAAAATCTAAAAAAGCTAACATGCTAATGTTAGCATTTTAACACTAAGCATGTGTCAAGTACCAGAATTCGACTGAGGTTTATGCTTGCAAAATTAGCCATTAAAGCCGAACGGGACAAGCGGTAGAAAAATGGATGGATGGATGCTAATGTTAGCATGCTAACTGTTAACACACAGAAAGTGCAAAAATATCTGACTGAAGTGTATAGGTAGCAAAGGTAGCTACAAATGCTGGCATGCTATTGTTAGCATGTTTACACGCTAACGTTAGCATATGTCAAGTGCAAAATAATCTGTCCATCAAATTTTATTTATGCAACTTTTAAAGGCCTACTGAAGGGAGATTTTCTTATTCAAACGGGGATAACAGGTCCATTCTATGTGTCATACTTGATCATTTTGCGATATTAACATATTTTTGCTGAAAGGATCTAGTAGAGCACATCGACGATAAAGTTTGCAACTTTTGGTGGCTAACAAAAAAGCCTTGCCTGTACCGGAAGTAGCAAACGATGTGCGCGTGACGTCACGGGTTGTGGAGCTCCTCCTCCTCGCATTATTTTATGTTGGTTGCTACAGTATTTAACAATGTCTGTCAATTAATTTTATCCGGCCCGTCACATCATTTAATTTGGCCCGTCACCTCATTTTATTTGGCCCTCTACATCGTTTTTGTTTTTTTATTTGGTCCACCACGTGATTTAAATTGGCCTGTCGCATCATTTTATGTGGCTTGACACGGTATTTAACATTGTCAATTAATTTTATCTGGCCCGTCACGTCATTTAATTTGGCCCGCTACAGCGTTTTTGTTTTTATCCTCACATTGTTTACAATCATAGCCACCAGCAGCAAGAGCGATTCGGACCGAAAAGGCGACGATTTCCCCATTAATTTGAGCGAAGATGAAAGATTCGTGGATGAGGAAAGTTAGAGTAAAGCACTAGAAAAAAATAAAAATAAAAAAAATAAATAACTAAAAACGGCGACGACATTGGGAGCGATTCAGATGTTATTAGACCCATTTACTAGGATAATTCTGGAAAATCCCTTATCAGCTTATTGTGTTACTAGTGTTTTAGTGAGATTAAATAGTCATACCTGAAAGTCGGAAGGCTGCGGTGACGGCCAGTGTCTCTGATGGAAGCCATATGGACGAGCCAAGAAAGTCACAGCTGCCTTTTTGACAAACTCCGCTCAAGTCTCCGGTAAGAGCCGACTTAATACCACTATTGTCTCATCCAAAAACTTGCCGGTTGACATGTGGTAGAGAAATATGTTCGCTTGACCGCTCTGTTCCATATCAAAGCTTCACAACAAACAAAGAAACACCGGCTGTGTTTTGGTTGCTAAAGGCAGCTGCAATCCACCGCTTTCCACCAACAGCATTCTTCTTTAAAGTCTCCATTATTAATTGAACAAATTGCAAAAGATTGAGCAACACAGATGTCCAAAATACTGTGTAATTATCCGATTAAAGCAGACGACTTTTAGCCGTGAGTGGTCCTGGGCTAAAATGTCCGCTCCAACGTTTTCAAGAAGAAACTCCGCGGTAAATTAAAAAATTGCAATTTAGTAAACTAAAAAGGCCGTATTGGCATGTGTTGCAATGTTAATATTTCATCATTGATATATAAACTATCAGACTGCGTGGTCGGTAGTAGTGGGTTTCAGTAGGCCTTTAACCTTCGTCTTGTGTTAGGGTCGGCACCGACCCGTTTTAGTTTTTAAATGCATAAAAGAACCACATAAATTAATTTTTATGCATCAAGGCTTTTTGACTTTGTCAGGAACCTCTATTTCAACAAAATAAAACTTGTTTTTTTTGTTTCACTAAATTATAAAATGCTCTGGTTGAAATTATGACATTGGTGTTGTTAGGATCGGTTTCGACCCAGTTATAAAAAATAAGACTATAAAGCACTAAGTAGAGCCAAAACTGAACACACTGACGGCCAACTCCTCTCCCAATCATGTGAGCTTTAGTGGATCCTCATTTTACCTTGTTATCCAGTACAAAAACAAACAAAATTTATGTGGTTCTTTTATGCATTTAAAAACTAAAATGTCCAGACATTTGAGGTCAATTCAGTATAGAGTTGTTACTATGTTAAAATTATTAAAATGAAAAAATAAATAAAACAAATTTATTTAAGAGATGTGTTCTAATACCCCGCAGTAATGGTCAGGTAACGCAACAACCTTTTTTTTATTTATACGATTCTCTTGAGGTTCGTTTGACCACTTTTTTCAATTCAAATCGAGGGGTATACTGACAAAAAAAAAGGCCCAATGGCCCACACCAAAAATATTCAAACCAATATTTTCATGGATAAGGAAACCTAACGAGGTAACCAAGAGATGAGAAACAAATTGGATGATAGATAATTGTTTTTAGTGTATTTTACAGCTGATTTAAGACATGGGTCAAAACCGACCCGTTAACATAAGAGATGGTAACAGAAAGCTAACACAAGAGGAAGGTTAAGCCTCGAGTGCCTCAAAGGACTTCACAAACTCACACAACTACAGATACTGTCGAAAATATCCAAAAAGGCTAGCATGCTGATGTCAACATGCTAAAGTTAACCGGCTAACAGTTAGCATGTAGCGAGTACCAAAATATATGACTCCAAAATTATATGTAAAAAAGCTAACATGTTAATGTTAGCTTTTCAACAGTAAGCTTGTGTCAAGTACCAACATTTACCTGAGTGAGCATGTCAACAACAATATATCACTCAGAAATATAAAAGATAAAAAGACCAAGTTGAAATAACACTAAAGTATAAAAAGGAAGCTACCTGACGAGCAGAGACCAGCGTCACGTTCTCCTAGACGGACTTAGCCTGCCCCCCTGTGGCCACATTGGGAAATGACACTTGTGTTTGTTTTGGTTTTTAAACACACGCACACAAACGCACGCACGCGCACACACGGAGGGAATCCACTACTCATGAAATGAAACAAATATAAAGTATTTTGTATAATTGTAGTTATTTTGTGGCGATGACGTCATGGTCTATGTGAAAATGTGACATGGCTGTCCTTTGTTTTCATTCAGGCAAGACTGGATATGTGCTACCGTCTGCTGGTTAATATGCGCTATTGCACCAAATATACATATATATATATATATATATATATATATATATATATATATATATATATATATATATATATATATATATATATATATATATATATATATATATATATAATAGTTCCTATTCCATCTCCCTGTTTCAACAATCATTTTAATACATGGTCCCCTGATAAGGGACGCATCAGATAAGAACAGATACTACACTTGATCTTAGCCAAAAGGCCAAGAAGCAATACATATACATATGTACATATATTAGCATTAGTACATATATATATATATATATATATATATATATATAAATATATCTATATATATATATAAGTGTGTGTGTGTGTATATATTCAGTACATGTGTATATGTAAATATACTTTCTACATGTTTGTGTTCTAATATATACAGTATACTATATGTACATATATTAGTATTAGTACAGTATGTATATATATATGTATACATATACATATATAGTGTGTGTGTGTAAATCTCTCTATACTGTACGTATCATATGTATATACTGCATATATAATCATTGCTATTTTCAAATGTTATTTTTTTGCATTGAACGCTCTTTTTTTTTTTTTTAAAAACTGTTTTCCGTCACAAAACAAAAAAATTATATACATTATTTAAGCACCACCAAAAAAAAAAGTCAGCATCCATCCATCCATTCATCCATCCATCCATTTCCTACCTCTTATTCGCTTTGGGGTCAGGGGGGGGCGGAAGTCGGGGTAAACCCTGGACAAGTCGCCATCTCATCGCAGGGCCAACACGGACAGACGGACAACATTCACACTCACATTCTTGCCAATCAACCTATCCCCAGGTGCATGTCTTTGGAATATATATATATATATATATATATATATATATATATATATATATATAAATATAAAATGTTGGACTTTTTAAGATTCCCAAAAACATTTGAAAGAAGAACAGAAGCAACACGTGTACATAAATAAATCTAACTCGGCACAAAAATAAATTAAACTCTACATATATTAATGTTGTTTTTTTCAAATATGTTATTTTTTGCAATGAAACAAATATTTAAAAAAAACTATATATATATATATATATCAATCAATCAATCAATGTTTACTTATATAGCCCTAAATCACTAGTGTCTCAAAGGGCTGCACAAACCACTACGACATCCTCGGTAGGCCCACATAAGGGCAAGGAAAACTCACACCCAGTGGGACATCGGTGACAATGATGACTATGAGAACCTTGGAGAGGAGGAAAGCAATGGATGTCGAGCGGGTCTAACATGATACTGTGAAAGTTCAATCTATAATGGATCCAACATAGTCGCGGGAGTCCAGTCCAAAGCGGCTCCAACACAGCAGCGAGAGTCCCGTTCACAGCGGAGCCAGCAGGAAAACATCCCAAGCGGAGGCGGACATCTCCACAAGGGAGAGTGGGACATAGGAGAAAAAGAAAAGAAACGGCAGATCAACTGGTCTAAAAAGGGAGTCTATTTAAAGGCTAGAGTATACAAATGCGTTTTAAGGTGAGACTTAAATGCTTCTACTGAGGTGGCATCTCGAACTGTTACCGGGAGGGCATTCCAGAGTACTGGAGCCCGAAATGAAAAAGCTCTATAGCCCGCAGACTTTTTTTGGGCTTTGGGAATCACTATTAAGCCGGAGTCCTTTGAACGCAGATTTCTTGCCGGGACATATGGTACAATACAATCGGCAAGATAGGATGGAGTATTTTATACGTAAGTAGTAAAACCTTAAAGTCACATCTTAAGTGCACAGGAAGCCAGTGCAGGTGAGCCAGTATAGGCCAAATATGATCAATCTTTCGTGTTCTTGTCAAAAGTCTAGCAGCCGCATTTTGTACCAAATGTAATCTTTTAATGCTAGACATGGGGGGACATATATGAAATTGATGCAACCCGAAAAATATAAAAAAAAATACTGCCACAGTATTTGTATTATTAAATTAATTTTAGGTGGAAAAATCAAAAAAATCAATAAAAACAATCATCGCTTAATAAACAAGAAAAAACGCTAAGCATACATTATTTTGTTTAACGGATTGTATGTATTACAACACAAACATGTATACAGTATGTTTCTCATACACACATATACGTATACTGTATACACACACACACCTATATATGGCATATCTTTTGAAACACACACACACACACACACACATACACACACACACACACACACACACATACGCACGCACACACACTCACACGCGCATATATAAATACATACACTGTAACATATATGCAGAATATACATATTCATACATATACTGTATATGCATATACATAACAAAAACATGTATACAGTAGACATACGTTTATATACAGATATACATACATATATATATATACATACTGTATATATACACACGTACATATACACACTCACCTTTGTATACACACACATAATATATACTGTGTGTGTGTATGTATATATATATATATATATATATATATATATATATATATATATATATATATATATATACACACATATTGTTCTTAGTCGTCACAAAACTTTTTATTTTAACACAAACATTGGCCATCAACATTTCTCCCATTTTTATGCATGTTTTATTCATTTATTTTTTTATTTCAAGGACATTTCAGAGCTTTGTGAAGCAAAACACACTCGGGAGACAAAAGACACAAGACTTGGAGAGAGAGATAGAAACAAACAATTGCCTTATGAAGCAAACATGACTTAAATGATTGCTTTCATATGTTTTGCATGTGACAAATGCAGCAAAGAGAAGACCTGAGCAAACGTAGCAATGAGTCTCTTGGTCCTGTTCAGAGTGAAAAGTCAAGAAACCGTCTTTTTATTGAAGGGATAACAAGAACCACAATCCAACATTACAATCCAACATCAAAAGGCGGACAAATAGTGTCGTATTTGTTTGTGAAGGCTGTGAATTTACATAAAAATAAATTTTTGTATTGGTGAAAGTGCCATTGATTGTTTCGGCCCTGCTAAAAAAAATAACGATAAAGTCCTGTTTTATATTTTAAAAAGTCGGAATATTACCTGATAAAAATGCATTTGGGGCAAAAATGAAGTTGTGACATTCCGAGAAAAAAAATCAGATTTTTATGTGAAAAGTCATAATATATGAGAAATAATCCCATTTTACTGAAAACAGTCGCAATGTTACGACACTTTTAATTAAGAGAAAAAAAGTTTGGACGTTGCTGGAATTAAGTAATGTTTTACGAAAAAAAAAGAAGTACTAATATCCCAAAGAGTAATATATTTTCAGGAAAAAAGTCATAACGTTGTGAGAAAAAAAGTCATACATTTTTGAGAAAAAGTCGCCATGTTATGAGACTAAATTTGTAATCAAATGTGAAGTTCCTCAAACATTGTCGTAATGTTACAAATTATTTTTACGACAAAAAGATCACGTTCTATTTAAAAAATTTGGAATATTACCTGACAAAAAACGCATTTGTGGCGAAAACAAAGTTGTGACGTTCCGAAAATTAAATAATAGTTTATGTCACAAAAAAAAAAATCTGATTTTTACGAGAAAAGTCATAATATATGAGAAATTAATCCCATTTTAACAGAAACAGTCGCAATGTTACAACACTTATAATTAATAGAAAATAAAGTTTTGACATTGTTGGAATGAAGTAATGTTTACAAAAAAAGTCATAATATCACAAAAAGTAATTTCCAAGAAAAAAGTCAAAAATGTCATACATGTAACAGGATGTAAAGTTTCTAAAATGTAGTCGTATTTTGGGGGAAAAAAGTCGTAATGTTAAATAATATTTTGTGTGACAAAAAAAAAATCATAATTTTATGAGAAAAGTCATAATAAATGAGAAATAAATCCCATTTTACCAGAAACAATCGCAATTTTACGACACTTATAATTAAGAGAAAAAAAGTTTGGACGTTGCTGGAATGAAGTAATGTTTTAGGAAAAAAAAAGTGATAATATCACAAAAAGTCATATATTTTCAAGAAAAAAGTCGTAACGTTGCTAGAAAAAAGTCGTACATTTATGAGAAGAAGTCGCCATGTTATGAGACTAAATTTGTAATTGGATGTAAAGTTCCCCAAACGTAGTCGTATTTTGGGGGGAAAAAAGTCATAATGTTACAATTTATTTTTACTGGAAGAAAATCCCGTTCTATTTTAAAAAGTCGGAGTATCACCTGACTGAAAAAATGCATTTGGGGGGAAACAAAGTTGTGACATTTCGTGGACAAAGTAATATTTATTATTATTATAGTAAAAAAGTTTTGACATTGTTGGATTGAAGTAATGTTTTACGAAAAAAATAGTCATGATGTCATAAAAAGTAATACATTTCCAAGAAAAAAGTCGTAACGTTGGGAGAAAAATGTCATACATGTATGAGAAAAAGTTGCCATGTTATGAGACTAAACTTGCAATAGGATGTAAAGTTCCTCATATGTAGTCGTATTTTGGGGGAAAAAAGTCGTAATGTTACTATTTATTTTTACGGGAAAACGATCACGTTCTATTTTAAAAAGTCAGAATATCACCTGACAAAAAACAAATTCGAAACGAAGTTGTGACGTTCCGAGAATAAAATGATATTTTATGTCACAAAAAAAATCGGACTATTACGAGAAAAGTCATAACATATGAGAAATAAATCCCATTTTATCAGAAACAGTCGTAATATCACGACACTTATAGGTAATATAATTCTTTTTTTGACATTGTTGGATTGAAGTCATGTTTTACGAAAAAAAAGTTATAATATCACAAAAAGTAATTTATTTCCCCAAAAATTCGTAATGTTGCTAGAAAAAATGTCCTACATTTATGAAAAAATAGTCGCCATGTTAAAAAACTAAACTGATAATAGCATGTAAAGGTCGTCAAAGGTAGTCGTTATTCGGGGAAAAAAGTCGTAACGTTACAATGTATTTTTACGAGAAAAAGATCACGTTCTATTTTAAAAAGTCGGAATATCACCTGAAAAAAAACACATTTGGGGAGGAAACAAAGTTGAAACGTTCCGAAAATAAAATGATATTTTAAGTCAGAAAAAAAAAATCAGATTTTTACGAGGAAAGTCATAATATATGACAAATAAATCCCATTTTACCAGAAACAGTCGTAATATTACGACACTTAAGTAATTGAAAAACAGTTTTGACATTGTTGGATTAGAGTAATGTTTTACGAAAAAAATCTCATATCACAAAAGTAAATTATTTCCAAGAAAAATGTCATAATGTTGCGAGAAAAATGTCGTAAATTTATAGGAAAAAGTCGCCATGTTATGAGACTAAACTTGTAATAGGATGTAAAGTTCGTCAAAGGTAGTCTTTATTTGGTGTTGAAAAAAGTCGTAACGTTACAATGTATTTTTCCGAGAAAAAGATCCTGTTCTATTTTAAAAAGTCGGAATATCACCTGACAAAACACGCATTTGGGGGGCAAACAAAACGTTTCGAGAATAAAGTAATATTTTATGTTTAAAAAAAACATCAGATCTTTACGAGAAAAGCCATAATATATGAGAAATAAATCCTGTTTTAACAGAAACAGTCGTAATATTACGACACATAATTAATAGAAAAATGTTTTGACATTGTTTGATTGAAGTATTTTTTTACAAAAAAAAAAGTCATAATATCACAAAAAGTCATATATTTCCAAGAAAAAAGTTGCGATAAAAATGTCATACATTCATGAAAAAAAGTTGCCATGTTATGAGACTAAACTTTTAATAGTTCCTCAAACAGTCATATATTGAATGGAAACAACTCATAATGTTAGGATTTATTTTTACGAGAAAAAGACGTGTTACAAAAATAACCTTAGAAGTGAAAAAGTCCTAATTTTCGACAAATGTATTTTTCAAAAGAAATAAATCGCAACTTATCGAGACTTAAGTTGTAACGTTACGCCAGCAAATATTAAAGTCGTAACAATATGAAACAAGGTCGCTTGTCATGAGGAAAAACAATATATTTTTGTCACGAGAAAAAGATATAATCAGGATTTATTTTTACGAGAAAAAGACTTGTTACAAAAATAACGTTACAAGTGAAAAAGTCCTAATTTTCAACAAATGTATTTTTCAAAAGAAATAAGTCGCAACTTATCGAGACTTAAGTTGTAACGTTACGCCAGAAAATATTAAAATCGTAACAATACGAAACAAGGTCGCTTGTCATGAGGAAAAACAATAACATTTATGTCGCGAGAAAAAGATATAATTAGGATTTATTTTTACGAGAAAAAGACGTGTTACAAAAATAACCTTACAAGTGAAAAAGTCCTAATTTTCGACAAATGTATTTTTCAAAAGAAATAAGTCGCAACTTGTCGAGACTTAAGTTGCAACGTTACGCCAGAAAATATTAAAGTCGTAACAATATGAAACAAGGACGCTTGTCATGAGGAAAAACAATAATATTCATGTCGCGAGAAAAAGATATAATCAGGATTTATTTTTACGAGAAAAAGACGTGTTACAAAAATAACGTTACAAGTGAAAAAGTCCTAATTTTCGACAAATGTATTTTTCAAAAGAAATAATTTGCAACTTATCGAGACTTAAATTGTAACGTTAGGCCAGAAAATTTAAAAATCGTAACAATGAGAAACAAGGTCGCTTGTCATGAGGAAAAACAATAACATTTATGTCGCGAGAAAAAGATATAGTCAAGCAGATGCAACGCGGGTAAATGTTTTAAGCTCGCAATATTTTCGTGAATTTCTGTAGAATGATTATTCGCAAAATTACAACTTTTCAGCAACAAGGTTATGACTTTATTTCTATGACGCATATTACTTTTTATGGTTATGCCAGCTGATACTTGTTATGTCCATGACTGTACAAGTAAGTGCACTGATAACGGATGGATGGAAGTCACAACAATAAGATCCACATTGTCATAGCAACGAAGCAGGAACCCATCACATATACAGGATGCATCTATTCGGAATATTTCGTAGTGCCAACAAAACTCTGCCATTAAATAAAAACAAAAAAACAGCGGAATAAAATGTTTTTCTTCGTCAACAAAGGCACAGCGTCTTTTCCGTTTGCATTTGGCGAGTGTATTGTTCGGCTACTACGGCAAACAAGCTCATTTCTCGGACTGCGGAGAGGAATAAAAACGTGACACACCGACGGCGACATTTACAGCGGACTAGCTCGCCGTCTACGTACTTTTTACAAATGTTTACAAGGCCAAATTTTTGCTGTGTTTGTTAGACTTAGATAAACTTTAATGATCCACAAGGGAAATTGTTCAACACAGTAGCTCAGTTACAATGATGTTGGGACATTTGCGATAATTCGTACAAGCTGTTCACGATCTTTTTAGCGCAATCCAATGCGTTAAAATGACAAGGAAACTTTTTTTCGGGGACCGATTTGCAAATTCTGTGTCATCCTGACCTTACAGTACCGACGTATTGATAAAACATATTCAAGCCGCGGCAGACATGTTACGTTACCAAATCCACTTCTGTTAGTTTTCATGGCATGTAACGTAAAATTTTTCACGCCATGCAATACAGTTTTTAACGATGTTCCCTTGCTATAGCATGTTTCGTATTTTTTTTTTTTTTTATTGTAATATTTTGCATATTGTCGGAGAAATCAAAGAAAAACTTTTCTTTACAAAATTTAAGATAGATGGTTATTATTTTTTTTAGCATTAGCATTAGCTTTTTCAGTTTAGTTCTTGATTCTCAAACGAAAATCTTGTGCGGGATCAAAGTTAAAAAGTCGCAAAACTGCGTGAAAATATATATTTTTTGTCAACGCATCTGCCCACAGCACTAACAATACAATAAATATCGCGTCATCGCAGGCACAGAATTAAAGGAAAACACGAAAAACAAAAATAAAAAGTTAGATTTTCCCATGTCCCGAAAAGTTGAATGAGATAGCCCAAGGCCAAGGCAACGAATACACGTGATCGGAAATTTTACGACGGGTGTTGCTAGCAAATGTTTGCCATCCCGCGAAGGTCAAACACGAAGTTTCACTACTAACTGTTTTCGCTTTAAGTACGAACTGGTCCAGTCATGCTAGCGCAATTTTCGGTCAATGTTGTTCGACAAGTTATTGAAGATTAAAACTGTAACACAAGTAATGTGAGAATTAAAACATTTTTTTAACCGTAGGTGACCGAGTTGTACCCAAAAATTTCATCATATTTTAGAATAAAATATAATCATACTTTGTCAGAATTCTTCTTTATAATAACATTACAATAAGAAGTCAATGACAGCAACATGTACAGAAATACAGTAACTTCGCAAAGAACACCAACAACAAAAACAGGCATGCTAACGCCCTAATGACTAAATCGGCCAATGAACATATTTAAAAAATAAAATAAAAATAGCTAAGAAGGCAATAATATCTGCACATGAGTTCATTTAAACAACAAAGGGAAACGAGAGCCACAATCCGTTATTACGACGAAAATCGCAAAAGATCGCATCAAAAAGTGTGGCGTTTTTACACAAAGGCAGTTATCTGTGAAGTAAAGCTATGGACCAAGAGCAGAAAATTATATAAAATCTATTTCGTACTGGTGAGAAGTGCCAGGAAACCCAAGGGCCATGCCGAATAAAAAAGCAACGAGAACACAGTTTTAATACCGGTGTAAAAAAAAAAGATCGAATGTTACTAGGTAAAAGTTAATGTTACGAGAATGACATAGTTAGGTAAAAACGTTTCAAGATTCAAGTTAAAATATTACAAAATATCGTAATTTTACGAAAATAAAGATGTAATCTTACAGTGTCACGGGAAAAAAATCTGAATGTTACAAGCAAGAAGTTGTATTTTTTACTAGCAGAAATTTGACATGGCTGAAGTTGTGATTTTATGACTTTTCCCTCACGAAATCTTACGAGAAATGAGTTGTGGCGTAACAAAAGTAAAGTTGGCATTTTGTCAGAGAAACAATTAAAATGGTGATATTGTGAATAACAGTCAATTACTTTTGATATTCATGAACTACTAACTTCAAATATCACTAGACAATTGTTACGAAAACAAAGAACATTACCAAAAAAACAACGCTCAATAACATTTATGCTAGCATAAATTTGTGAAATTTACTTTTTTGAAATTTACATTTACCGAGCTTTACATAAAATTCTGATTTAATTCATGTGATTTAAACAAACTTAATTTTTTATTTTTTTCAAAGTTCACTTTTTTAAAATATCATTATTCTTTTAATTATGTTTTGTTTTATTCTGCTGCTTGTATGGCTTTAATTTGTTTAATCGTCGCAGTGCTTTTTTTCTTGGTTGAAAAAATTAGTGATAATAAATGAAGAAATACGTTTTTTAAAAACTTGCTATAATATTATGGTATTTTGGGAACATTTTACCTTTTTCCGCTGCGATATCGCAAATTTGTACATGTAAAACAACGTGTTTAGTAATGTAAAATCCTGACAATAGTACAATATAATGCTTTTATTCTAGTGTGAAAACGACTTTCGTAAAAATCGTAATTTTTTTAAACTGTAACCATATGTGGTTATTGCAATAAAAATATTACACGATTTAAGTTAAAACATTATAAAATGTCGTATTTTTGCAAAAATAAAGATGTAATCTTAAAAGTTACAGAAAAAAATCTGAATTTTACAAGCAAGAAGTCGTATTTTTATGACCAGAAATTTGCCAAAGCTAAAGTTGTGATATAATGACTTTTCCCTCGTAAGATCTTTCGAGAAATGAGTTGTAGTGTAACAAAAGTAAAGTCCTTTATTCTGGTGTAGGTACGACTTTCATAAAGTTTGTGATTTAAGTCAAACTGTAACCTTATTTCGTTATTGCCCTAAAAATATTACACGATTTAAGTTAAAATATTACAAAATGTCGTAATTTTACAAAAATAAAGATGTAATTTTACAGTGTTACGGAGAAAAAATCTGAATGTTACAAGCAAGAAGTCGTATTTTTATGACCAGAAATTTGCCAAAGCTAAAGTTGTGATATTTTGACTTTTCCCTTGTAAGAGCTTACGAGAAATGAGTTGTAGTGTAACAAAAGTAAAATCCTTTATTCTGGTTTAAGTACGACTTTCGTAGGGTTCGTAATTTTTGCCAAACTGTAACCTTATTTCGTTATTGCCCTAAAAATGTTACACAAATGAAGTAAAGATATTACAAAATGTCATAATTTTATGAAAATAAAGATCTAATCTTCCAGTGTTACGGAAAAAAAATCAGAATGTTACAAGCAAGAAGTCGTATCTTTATGACCAGAAATTTGCCAAAGCTAAAGTTGTGATAGTTTTACTTTTCCCTCATAAGATCTTACGAGAAATGAGTTGTAGTGTAACAAAAGTAAAGTCCTTTATTCTGGTGTAAGTACGACTTTCATAAAAATTTAGATTTTTGTGACACTGTAACCTCATGTCATTATAGCCCAAAAAATATTACACAAATGAAGTTAAAATATTACAAAATGTCGTATTTTTACGAAAATAAAGCTGTATCTTCCAGTGTTACGAAGAAAAAATCAGAATGTTACAAGCAAGAAGTCTTATTTTTATGACCAGAAATTTGCCAAAGCTAAAGTTGTGACATTAATGACTTTTCCTCATAAGATCTTACGAGAAATGAGTTGTAGTGTAACAAAAGTAAAATCCTTTATTCTGGTGTAAGTACAACTTTCGTGAAGTTCGTAATTTTTGTTAAACTGTAACCTTATTTCCTTATTGCCCTAAAATGTTACATGATTTAAGTTAAAACATTACAAAATGTCGTAATTTTACGAAAATAAAGATGTAATCTTCCAGTGTTCCGGAAAAAAAATCAGAATGTTACAAGCAAGAAGTCGTATTTTTACGACCAGAAATTTGCCAAAGCTAAAGTTGTGACATTAAAGACTTTTCCCTCGTAAGATTTTACGAGAAATTAGTTTTAGTGTAACAAAAGTAAAAGTCCTTAATTCTGCTGTAAGTACGACTTTTGTAAAGTTCATAATTTTTGGTCAAACTGTAACCTTATTTCGTTATTGCTCTAAAAATATTAAACGATTTAAGTTAAAACATTACAAAATGTCCTAATTTTACGAAAATAAAGATGTAATCTTCCAGTGTTACGGAAAAAAAATCTTAACGTTACAAGCAAGAAGTCGTATTTTTACGACCAGAAATTTGCCAAAGCTAAAGTTGTGATGTTATTACTTTTCCTTCGTAAGAGCTTACAAGAAATTAATTGTATTGTAACAAAAGTAAAGTTGTCATTTTGCCAGAGATAACCTTAAATTAGGGAAAAGCTTGCTCGCGAGTTAACTTCTTTTGATATTCATGAACGAATAATTTCAAAAAATTGTTACGAAAACAAAGAAAATTCCTACGCAAACAACGCTCGTTAACATTTATGCTTGCATTACTTAACCTATATTTACCGTTATTTGCAAAACAATCTGATTCAAGTCATGTGATTTAAACCAACATCATTTTTTTCAACATGACCTACATTTTTTTTTTAAGTTAACTTTTTTGTCAGCTCGAATAGACATTTTTGCATAATTAATATTTTTGGGAACATTTGACCTTTTTTCCTCAATTTTGTTCACGTAAAACTATGTGTTTATCAATGTAAAATCCTGAAAACAGTACAATATCACGCCGTTATTCTGGTGTAAAATACAACTTTTGCAAAGTTCGTAATTTTCTAACCTTATGTCGTCATTGCCCTCAAAATACGATTTCATTCTGTACTCACCGCGTTAACGATGTCAAATTATGGAGTTATTTTCGTAGAAATACAACTACCACGCCGGTAACAATACGATTTATATTCCCAACTTTTCTCTGCTTCCTTTCTCCTTCCTTTTAGCATAATTATTATTTTTGGGAACACTTGACCTTTATTCCGCTGCGCTATCGCAAATTTGTTTACATAAAAACGACGTGTTTATCAATGTAAAATCCTGACGACAGTACAATATCACGCCGTTATTCTGGTGTAAAATACGACTTTTGTGAAGTTCGTAATTTTCTAACCTAATGTCGTCATTGCTCTAAAAATATGATTTCAGTCTCGTACAGACCACGTTAACAATGTTAAATTAGGGCGTTATTCTCGTAGAAACACAACAATCATGCCGGTAACAATACGACTTATATTCCGAACTTTTCTCTGCTTCCTTTCTGTTTCCTTTTAGCATAATTATTATTTTTGGGAACACTTGACCTTTATTCCGCTGCGATATCGCAAATTTTTTTACGTAAAAACAATGTGTTTATCAATGTAAAATCCTGACAACAGTACAATATCACGCCGTTATTCTGGTGTAAAATACGACTTTTGTGACGTTCGTAATTTTCTAACCTTATGTCGTCATTGCCCTCAAAATACGATTTCATTCTTGTACTCACCGCGTTAACCATGTCAAATTACGGCGTTATTCTCGAGGAAACACAACTATCACGCCGGTAACAACACCATTTGTATTCCGAACTTTTTTCTGCTTCCTTTTAGCATAATTATTATTTTTGGGAACACTTGACCTTTATTCCGCTGCAAAATCGCTAATTTGTTTACATAAAAACGACGTGTTTATCAAAGTAAAATGCTGACGACAGTATAATATCACGCCGTTATTCTGGTGTAAAATATGACTTTTGTGAAGTTCGTAATTTTCAAACCTTATGTCATCATTGCCCTAAAAATACCATTTCATTCTCGTACTCACCGCGTTAACGATGTCAAATTACGGCGTTTTTCTCGTAGGAACACAACTATCACGCCGGTAACACCACGACTTATATTCCGAACTTTTCTCTGCTTCCTTTCAGCTTCCTTTTAGCATAATTAGTATTTTTGGGAATACTTTACCTTTATTCCGCTGCGATATCGCAAATTTGTTCACGTAAAGACAACGTGTTTATCAATGTAAAATCCTGACAACAGTACAATATAACGCCGTTATTCTGGTGTAACATACGACTTTTGTGAAGTTCGTAATTTTCTAACCTTATGTCGTCTTTGCCCTAAAAATACGATTTCATTCTCGTACTCACCGCGTTAACCATGTCAAATTACGGCGTTTTTCTCGTAGGAAGACAACTATAACGCCGGTAACAACACGATTTATATTCCGAACTTTTCTCTGCTTTCTTTCTGCTTCCTTTTAGCATAATTATTATTTTTGGGAATACTTTACCTTTATTCCGCTGCGATATCGCAAATTTGTTCACGTAAAGACAACGTGTTTATCAATGTAAAATCCTGACAACAGTACAATATCACGCCGTTATTCTGGTGTAACATACGACTTTTGTGAAGTTCGTAATTTTCTAACCTTATGTCGTCATTGCCCTAAAAATACGATTTCATTCTTGTACTCACCGCGTTAACCATGTCAAATTACGGCGTTATTCTCGAAGAAACACAACTATCACGCCGGTAACAACACGACTTGTATTCCAAACTGTTCTCTGCTTCCTTTTGGCATAATTATTATTTTTGGGAACACTTGACCTTTATTCCCCTGCAAAATCGCTAATTTGTTTACATAAAAAAGACGTGTTTATCAATGTAAAATGCTGACGACAGTATAATATCACGCCGTTATTCTGGTGTAAAATACGACTTTTGTGAAGTTCGTAATTTTCCAACCTTATGTCGTCATTGCCCTAAAAATACCATTTCATTCTCGTACTCACCGCGTTAACGATGTCAAATTACGGCGTTTTTCTCGTAGGAACACAACTATAACGCCGGTAACAACACGATTTATATTCCGAACTTTTCTCTGCTTTCTTTCTGCTTCCTTTTAGCATAATTATTATTTTTGGGAATACTTTACCTTTATTCCGCTGCGATATCGCAAATTTGTTCACGTAAAGACAACGTGTTTATCAATGTAAAATCCTGACAACAGTACAATATCACGCCGTTATTCTGGTGTAACATACGACTTTTGTGAAGTTCGTAATTTTCTAACCTCATGTCGTCATTGCCCTAAAAATACGATTTCATTCTCGTACTCACTGCGTAAACGATGTCAAATGACGGCGTTTTTCTCGCAGAAACACAACTATCACGCCGGTAACAACACGACTTGTATTCCGAACTTTTCTCTGCTTCCTTTTAGCATAATTATTATTTTTGGGAACACTTGACCTTTATTCCCCTGCAAAATCGCTAATTTGTTTACATAAAAACGACGTGTTTATCAATGTAAAATCCTGACGACAGTACAACATCACGCCGTTATTCTGGTGTAAAATACGACTTTTGTGAAGTTCGTAATTTTCAAACCTTATGTCGTCATTGCCCTAAAAATACGATTTCATTCTCGTACTCACCGCGTTAACGATGTCAAATTATGGAGTTATTCTCGTAGAAATACAACTATCACGCCGGTAACAACACGACTTATATTCCGAACTTTTCTCTGCTTCCTTTCTGTTTCCCTTTAGCATAATTATTATTTTTGGGAATACTTGACCTTTATTCCGCTGCGATATCGCAAATTTTTTTACGTAAAAACAATGTGTTTATCAATGTAAAATCCTGACAACAGTACAATATCACGCCGTTATTCTGGTGTAACATACGACTTTTGTGAAGTTCGTAATTTTCTAACCTTATGTCGTCATTGCCCTAAAAATACGATTTCATTCTTGTACTCACTGCGTAAACGATGTCAAATTACGGCGTTTTTCTCGTAGAAACACAACTATCACGCCGGTAACAACACGACTTGTATTCCGAACTTTTCTCTGCTTCCTTCCCGCGTGGCCCCTGGCATGTTTCGGCGCACGAGTGGAGTCGTGTGTATCGGAAAGATAACTAAGGCATGTGCATGAAAGTCTTTTTGTACATTTGCTGGTCAGAAGACACATTTTTCTTTCTTTTTGTTTTCCCAGGGAATGGTGGTGTTTTTTTTTTTGCTGTTTTTTTTTTTGACGTGCGAAATCGTGTTAAGGTTTCAGTGACTGTGACCCTTGAACCCACCATCCCTCCCCACCCCCCCATTGTAACCAACCCGAACCCCGACCTTTTCCTTTTCCTTGAGGTGATTACGCTTTGCTCTCGTTCCCGTTGGTCTGGGGCGCCTCGTTGGGGACCGTCTTCACCTCGGCCGTGGCGTTGTTGGCCTCGGTCTTGATGTCCGCCGCCGTCTTCACGTCCTCCTTCGTCTTCCCGCTGCCAGGACGGAACACAGGGACAGGTTCTGTTAGTCGTTTGGGAGGATCCCTTTCAAAGGGGCTGAAAACACGATAATTTTCTCGTCTTCTTTTGAAAGTAAATTTCACACATAACACGATCACGCCTCCGATCCTGAGGACACGCAATGGCATCGTCAGAATGTCACCCAGACGCCTTCCAGCGACAATGGGCGGAGAGCCCTGGGTTGGAAAATGAGACGGTGGACAAAAAAAGGACGGAGAAGACAAGAGAGGAGCCGACCTACACAAACTACAACACGCCAGGGAGAGAGGATTGCGAGCGGGGCTGGACGGACACAAAAGGAGGACACTTGAACGCCGCTGTGGTCGCCTCTAAAAATAACAGCGCACGACGGAGGATTAAAAAGGAGGGGGAGAAAAAAAATGAGGTCGGCGGGTAATAAACCGACTAAAAATATCTTCAAAGGGATATTTGGCGTCTAAAAATATGTTCATTTAACGGCAATTAAAGCCTGAGTTATGGCCTCATTATGAGGTTATTTCATAAGCTGGACTCCAGGATCTACAAATTCAACCGAAAGCGTGTCAAGAATAACTAACGGTCAAAACATATATATAGTATTTTCCGGACCGTAGGGCGCACCGGATCGGGTCTAGTCAGGAGTCATATTATTATTGTTTTTTTTTCTAAATGTAAAACACTTCCTTGTGGTCTGCATAACATGTAATGGTGGTTCTTTGGTCAAAATGTTGCATAGATGATGTTTTACAGATCATTGACAGTCGCTTCCGGATCCGTGGGATTTTGTGGGCGGTCTTATTTACGTGGCTCACCTTCGGTTGTAGCGGTGTAGCGTGCAAGGACGGGGGTGTCAAAAGATGGAGTTAACTGTTTTAATGACATTCAGACTTTACTTCAATCAATAAGGGAGCAGCGTCCCTTCATCTAGAAACAACAACGGCAGAAATGTGTCCTGTGAAAAACTGTCCGATTGGAACTCTCCAATAACTAAAGTTCTTTGGGTAAATAATGTCAACTCACTACACCGGTATGTTTTAGCGCTTTCATGGCCAGTTTACTGACAGATATAAGTAAGAACTTTACACTACTTTATATTACAAACTGTAGAAATGGCAACTGCTGCTGCCCACTGTTCCCCTCACTTCCCACGGGGTGATCAAGGGGGTGGGTCAAATGCAGAGGACGCATTTCACCACACCTAGTGTATGTGTGACAATCATTGGTACTTTAACTTTAACTTTAACAGCGGAGGATGAATGTCCTATAACAAGAAGATAGGGAAAATGAAGTAGCTTATCGGCTACGGTGTCCCCACGGACTACAAAGGCGGACACACGCAATTTTTCAAGATTTATGCAGATTCCAAATACAGATCAGCAGGTACCAGAAGGTAAGAAAAGTTGCCTTTGCATAATATTTGGAAACGAAACAGCAGATAATATGTCTTACCTTATACACACACCATAATATTACTTGTATGTTTAATGCGCCGACAATCCATCAAGCGGTGTGGCTTTATAGCTTACCAAAGTCGTACTAAAACATTTTGATAGATTTTTCAGCGCTGTGTGTAATGTTCTATATTTTCAATGAAACATATGAAATGTTGGTGTTGTTTACTTGACTCATATTGCCATCATATCGCAGTCTACATGTGTCTCTTATTTTTGACTGCCATCTACTGGTCACACTTATCATTACACCATTTACCAAATAAAATTGCTTCAAGGTCGGTAAGCACACCCAGAATTATTCCGCACCGTGTTACGAGGGGCACTGTCGATTTTTGGGAAAATGAAAGGATTTTAAGTCCGCCTTAAAGTCCGGAAAATACGGTACACAAAAAGGACAAAACACAAGATTAAGTGCTCGGCAACTTTCTGAATCCTAAATCCTAACGTTACGAAAGAGACGTCTTACTGTACGTTTACAACAACAATGTTTCGATGATTACAATACAAGTTGTATTTTTCCACAAAAAAGTCGTAAGACTTGTAACAGTACAACTTTAGCCTTTTACGTCGTAAAAAGACAGTATGACGTATTTTACGTAAACATCCCGGTTTGTTTTTCGTAACGTCGTAAAAGCTTCGACTTTTGAAGGCAGACAATCGAGAATAGACACAAAAGTTGACAACAAGCAGTGTGAATGTGAGCTGGCGAGTCAGCGAGTGGAAGCAGGAGCTGGTTACTTGATGACACAAACACATGGGGGTGGAGTTAGTGGAGGGGTGGAGTTAGTGGATGGCTGAATTGATGACGCTTGTACACTGCTAGCATCCCCAGCGCTCAGACATCAATGCCTCAAAAGTACTCCTAAAGAAACATTTCCCCCAAAAAAGTGTTACAGAATTATATAAAATAGCACAACTAAAAAAAATGGTGTTAGCCTTGTCAACAGAAATTAAGTTTCGGTAACATTTCGAAGCGTAAGATACCTCGGAATTCCACTCAATTAACTATCAACCCCATTTTATTACTATATATATATATATATATATATATATGTATATATAAATATATACATATGTATATTTTTACTAATAACAGTGGGTTTTTGTATAAAATCTGACCAAAGTCAGTAACAATGCTAAAGCTAGCTATGGACGGCCTGAATTTAGAGGTGGGGTTAACTTTATTTTTAAAGTGTGTAAGGTGTATTATTATTTTTTTGCGGAATTATCGTTGTACTAATCATATCACGCTAGTCATTGTAAATCTGACAAAAATTTTCGTGATGAATGGCGACCAAAAAAAGATCCGAAAATAAGCTTATGACTCCCTGAATTTCAACGTTTAAATTGTTATTTTATTTTTTATGCTATTTTTTCTTAATACCAGTTAAAATATGTCACTTTCATTTTTTTTTTTACAAAGCAATACATTTTCGTGAGAAGCAAAAAAAGTAAGCTAAAAGCTAGCTCCCCGAATTTCGATGTTGAATCCAAACCAGCGATTCTCAAATTTTAGAGCGTTGGCTCCATCTAGTGGTACGCCAAAGAATCACTTCATTAAATTATGTAATGTCGTGCGTCACCATTATGTGCCCTATTTTGAGTATATCAGTGTTTTTTCCTGTGTGTCGTGTTTTACTTCCTGTCCTCTGCTTTTATTTTGGTGGGATTGCTGGTAGCTGTGCGACTGGGAAAGCACAGCTACGTCCACCAAAATAAAAGCACAAGACAGGAACTAAAACACTACACACAGGAACAATACTAACATACTCTGGTGTACTTAAATAATTCGATTCATTATTTAGTATACAGTGTTTAATCGTCCTATATTCAAACACAGTGTTACTGTTCAAACTGCGTGTAATGTTACATTGGGCCTAACTACTAAATACACTTGCTAAATCAAACCACCGGCTTGTTTTTGATGAATACTTAGACCTACTACGCGACTGTATCTCAATGCTGGTTCCTATGGCGGTGCTTGGAAAGTCAAGTGTTATCTGAGGTTGTACTTTGGTGGAAAAAAAGTTAAAAGAACTATTATGACGTATTAGTTTACAAAATTTGACTTCTTTTTACTGATTACTTTCGTTTTTTCTCCAAAAAACTGTAAGCTAGATTCTCGGGCGAAACAAAAAAAATGGAAGGTACAGTCGCCTGGAATTTTATGCTTAGGTTAGAGCAGGCGATGTCATGATCCGTGGTCTGAATTATGTTTTTGTTATTTTTTTTTTGTTAGTTTTGGACTCTTTTAGTTCCTGTTTACGCTCCCTTGTTTAGTTACCATGGCGACTCATTAGTTTCATTGTTTCTTAAAATCCTGCATCCTGTGTTCAGGGTCCTGTTTCTGGCCAGAGTGTACTGTCACGGCCAGAACAGTGAAGTGAAGTGAATTATATTTATATAGCGCTTTTCTCTAGTGACTCAAAGCGCTTTACATAGTGAAACCCAATATCTAAGTTACATTTAAACCAGTGTGGATGGCACTGGGAGCAGGTGGGTAAAGTGTCTTGCCCAAGGACACAACGGCAGTGACTAGGATGGCGGAAGCGGGAATCGAACCTGGAACTCTCAAGTTGCTGGCATGGCCACTCTGCCAACCGAGCAATGCCGCTCCAGGACTGAACACAGGATTTTCAGAAACAGATATCTATTTGGACGACGGAAGGGGATGCGTGTCCGAACAACCAGCGGCAGGTGAAACTAATGAGTCGCCATGGTAACTAAACAAGGGAGCGTAAACAGGAACTAAAAGAGTCCAAAACTACCAAAAAAATAACAAAAAACATTATCCAGACCACAGATCACGACAGAGTTTGCTCAGTATAAAAATGAGCTATACATTTTTCAATCAATCAATCACTGTTTATTTATATAGACCTAAATCACAAGTGTCTCAAAGGGCTGCACAAGCCACAACGACATCCGCGGTTCAGATTTTTTTTTTTTACAGCAAATTACTGTAAATGGAAAAACATTACTATAATTTTTTTAGTTTTTTTTTTACAGTAAAATATATTGTAATTTTTACAGTGTACAATTTGATGGATTTCAAATTGCAAGGAAAAACTCAACCCAGTGGGAGGTCGGTGACAGTGACTATGAGGCAATATAAAATTAACATTAGAGCTTGCCCGCCGGTATTATACCCAATTTTCCTGGGAGACTCCCAAATTTTAGTGCCCCTCCCGAAAATCTCCCGGGGCAACCATTCTCCCGAATTTCTCCCGATTTCCACCCGGACAACAATATTGGGGGTGTGCCTTTAGCGCCCTCTACAACCTGTCGTCACGTCCGCTTTTCCTCCATACAAACAGCGTGCCGGCCCAGTCACATAATATATGCAGCTTTTACACACGTAAGTGAATGCAAGGCATACTTGGTCAACAGCCATACAGGTCACACTGAGGGTGGCTGTATAAACAACTTTTAACACTGTTACAAATATGCGCCACACTGTGAACCCACAACAAATAAGAATGACAAACACATTTCGGGAGAACGTCCGCACCGCAACACAACATCAATCAATCAATGATTATTTATATAGCCTTAAATCACTCGTGTCTCAAAGGGCTGCACAAACTACAACGACACACAAAGCCCACATAAGGGCAAGGAAAACTCACACCCAGTGGGTCGTCGGTGACAATGATGACTATGAGAAACCTTGGAGAGGACCGCATATGTGGGCAACCCCTCCCTCTAACATAAAAACAACAGAACAAACACCCAGAACCCCTTGCAGCACTAACTATTTCGGGACCACCAAACCCAAACGTTAGTGTTGATACTGTATTTACCCCAGAAGGCTGCAAATAGGAAAGAGGCATTTTTAAAAAAAAATTCTATTTAATATACCATTGATGTTTTTACGTTTTTTGAAAGTTGATTTTGCACTATTAAGTCATATAAGCGTTGCTTGTTCCATTTTCAGTGTTAAACCAAATCAGTGTAGCAAACTGAGCAATAATTAACGATTTATTCGTGCACTTTCTCTTGCGACTCCACGGCTTGAATGTTTGATTCATTCTTTATTATTTTATTTTCAAATGTATTATTCGCCCGTGGAAAAAAGTTTATTTCGATATTTACCTCAAAAGGCTGCAAATGGAAAAGAGGCATTCAATTTTAGGGACAAGCGGTTGAAAATGGATGGATGCCATAGATATTTTTTAGATATTAATTATTATTATTTTGGAACTCGATTTTGCATGTCACTATTAAAGTTACATAAGCATTGCTTGTTCAATATTCAAGGCAAAACTTGTTTGGGTCCCTATTACAGTTTGTAAAAGGTTAATTTGTTCAACCTAGTTTTAAATTTTGGCCCACTCTGTATTTGAGTTTGACACCCTTGTTGTAGATGATGCACTAAAAAATATAAATAAATACATAATGGTAGTACATCATTCGGGGGAAATGAGCAAACTACATAAATATCATAATGTAATTCGTTTTTAATGTTATTTTTTTATCTTTATAGATTGAAAATGAACACCAATGAGTTGACTGATGAGTATTATTACACAATGTATCCCGGAAATATAAATAATGACAAATAAAGGTAGAATACTATTAACCGCAACATGTAAGTGTAAAAAAAACACAACCCCAACAACATTATCCATCCATCCATTTTCTACCGCTTATTCCCTTTTTGGGGTCGCGGGGGGCGCTGGCGCCTATCTCAGCTACAATCGGGCGGAAGGCGGGGTACACCCTGGACAAGTCGCCACCTCATCGCAGGGCTAACACAGATAGACAGACAACATTCACACTCACATTCACACACTAGGGCCAATTTAGTGTTGCCAATCAATCTATCCCCAGGTGCATGTCTTTGGAAGTGGGAGGAAGCCGGAGTACCCGGAGGGAACCCACGCATTCACGGGGAGAACATGCAAACTCCACACAGAAAGATCCCGAGCCTGGATTTGAACCCAGGACTGCAGGACCTTCGTATTGTGAGGCAGACGCACTAACCCCTCTGCCACCGTGAAGCCCCCAACAACATTATGATTTGTATATTTTCAGAATGTGCTTGTACTATTTTTAAACAAAGAAAAGTTGTCTTTATTTTTAAGTTATCGCGCCGTGATTTTACCAGTCCGGCCCACTTGGGAGTAGATTTTCCTCCGATCTAAAAATAAGTTTGACACCCCTGGGTTAGCGATTATTCTTTGGAGTATGACATTTTTGTTACGGTTTTCACGCAAAAAAACTGGCTAGATTTGAGAACAGGGTCCAGAAAGGGATGGCGTGAAATGTCGGTGATTGTAAAAAAAAAGAAAAAAAGAAAATGGGGGTAAATGTTCCTTTAAGAGGCAGTGAGGAGGGTGAACACAAAGTGGCGATGGTGCAAATATTCATACTCATTTTGGACTGGCGTGCTTGCGGTGCTGGACTCTGTGCCGGGGGGGTGGTCCTGGTTCGGGCCGCCGACGTGCGAGTCCTGACCCGGGGGGCTGGCGGAAGCCTCGGAGGGAGGAGCTTTGGGGGCGTCGCTCAGGTCCACCAGCGGCCCCGCGTTGGGTCGGGGCCCCCCCGACTCGGCCGAGGGGCTGCTTTTCGGGGGGCAGGCTTGGGTCGCCGGGCTGCAGTGCGCCGCGACGGAATTAGTAGCGGCATCGGAATGGAGCTGGTTTGCGTCTGTGGAGGCGGCGGGCCTGTTTTTTTGTGTGTTTTTTGGGGGGTGGGGCGAGGATAAAGGTGGGTGGACGGGCACCGGCAGAAATGTGAAGGGAGGAACAGAAAAAAAGGGGGTAGTGGGAGAAGGAGGGGGAGGCAGAGTGAGCGCTACTCAAACAAGGCAAGGTAGACAATAATAGCAACACGATTGTTAAGAACAACACAACTGTCAATCAACGATAGAAGGCGGGACTTAGAGCATTGGCGTGGGAGACTTTTTCCATCAACTTTGGCTTCGCTGCTGCTCACTGCTCCCCTCACCTCCCAGCAAGGGTGATGGGTCATATGCAAATAATAATTTCGCCACACTTACTGTGTGTGTGACAATCGTTGGTACTTTATCTTTAACTTCTACATTTGTTTGGGCAGGTTGTGAGTTCAAACCCCGGCCGACTCATACCAAAGACTATTAAAAATTGGACCCATTACCTCCCTGCTTGGCACTCAGCATCAAGGGTTGGATTTGGGGGTTAAATCTCCAAAAAATCATTCCCGGGCGTGGCCACCACTGCTGCTCACTGCTCCCCTCACCTCCCGGGGGTGAGCAAGGGTGATGGGTCAAATGCAGGGAATAATTTCGCCACATTTAGAGCGTGTGCGACAATCATTGGTACTTTAACATTAAATTTACAGTATATATTCCATGTTGTTTCCAATGTAATGTTTTTTCATTACCACTAGAGGGAGCCAGCGTGCCATCACTTAGACAATCAATGCATGATAAAGTGTGCAATGGTGACCTTGACATACTAAAAGGCCCATTAAAATTCACTCTAAAACGCTTTTTTTAAAGCTCAACTTTTTGTGATTAGGTAAAAAGATGTTCAAAATAAACCCTCATTTATTATTCTTATTCTTATTTTTTTTTATAGAATGCTTTTTATCCCTGAAAGATGAAAAGTCCCTTGAAAAAATGTTATTCTGGCCTTTTATTGATTTATTTTTGCTGCAGCTGGTACAAATACTGTAATAGTATACATGGTAATTGGGATTTATTTAATATTGTATATATTATGTAAAAAATATAAATATAATTTATCGTATTTCCTTGAATTGCCGCGGGCATATAGTATGCGCCTGCCTAGAATTACTGCCGGGTCAAACTCGTTTCGCAAAATATTATTTTTATTAGCGCATGTCTACAATTTCCGCCGGGTCGAACTCGTTTCGCAAAATATTCAGCATATGCCTAGAATTTCCGTCGGGTCAAACTCGTCATCATTTTCAAAATGGAGGAGGCTATTTGAATTATTTCAAATAAAGGCATAAAGGGAAGAAGATTAAGAGCTATTCAGTAGGATTTAAGGTCCAAGTTATTAAATATGCTAAAAAGAACAGTAAGCAGCTATGTTTTTTTAATATACCGTAGCTGCGTGTGTCAAATATGAGTCATTAAATGACTCCCGCCTCCTAGTGGTAGAGGGCGCTAGTGATCCTTCTTGCGACAACTCGGCTGCAGAAGAAGTGACAACAAGCAGCAAGAGTGAGCGGCGATCGTTTATTTTTTCCTCGCGCTTGCACTTTTAACATGGAGGATTACATATCTAAAATAAAACAGTTTTCTAAACTGGACTTTCAATCGAAGCAGGAGGTAATAAAGGAAGATCCCCATTGAGACAGAGAGACTTTCATAACTGAAGAAAGATAAGGAAGACTTCTATAAATAAGGTATCGATGCTTTTGATCAGAAGGAGCTGCGCATGGACTTCATTTATAAGTAAAGGTAAGACCATAATAATGTTTTTTTTATTAAATATGCTTTTCATGATGGTATCCTTACATCACACTCAAATTTATAAGCGCAGGCCTAAATTTACTGCATGCCTTTGGTAAGCAATCGTTTATTTTTTCCTCTCACTTGCACTTTTAACATGGAGGATTACATATCTAAAATAAAACAGTTTTATAAACTGGACTTTCAATCGGAGCAGGAGGTAATAAAGGAAGATCCCCATTGAGACAGAGAGACTTTTATAACTGAAGAAAGATAAGGAAGACTTCTATAAATAAGTTATCGATGCTTTTTGATCAGAAGAAGCTGCGCATGGACTTCATTTATAAGTAAAGGTAAGACCATAATAAAGTTTTTTTAATTAAATGTGCTTTTCATGATGGTATCCTTACATCACACTCAAATTTATAAGCGCAGGCCTAAATTTACCGCATGCCTTTGGTAAGCGCCGGAGTGAGAAGAGGTTTTAAAATAATTAGCGCATGCTTCACCACACCTGTTTACTTGACTTTGTCGTCATTATTCACAGTCATTGTTCTATTGTGCACATAAGATTTTATTCTTGTTTACCGTTCATATATGCAGTTAAGAGGGAGTAATTCGGTAAGTGACGGTCTGGCGATTTACCCAAAGGTGGGGGTTTGTTGTGACCGCCATTTTGAGTAGCTTTCGTCTTCTCTTTAATGGAATAAAACGGCACACTTTTTTGTCCGTCAAAGATACTTCAAGTTGTCTGTTTTTTGCGTTAAATGCGTAATAATCTATTATATACTGTATATATAAAATTTAAATATTACATACAGTGGGGCAAAAAAGTAGTTAGTCAGCCAGCGATTGTGCAAGTTCTCCCACTTAAAATGATGACAGAGGTCTGTAATTTTCATCATAGGTACACTTCAACTGTGAGAGACAGAATGTGAAAAAAAAATCCAGGAATTCACATTGTAGGAATTTTAAGGAATTTATTTGTAAAATTATGGTGGAAAATAAGTATTTGGTCAACCATTCAAAGCTCTCACTGATGGAAGGAGGTTTTGGCTCAAAATCTCACCATACATGGCCCCATTCATTCTTTCCTTAACACGGATCAATCGTCCTGTCCCCTTAGCAGAAAAACAGCCCCAAAGCATGATGTTTCCACCCCCATGCTTCACAGTAGGTATGGTGTTCTTGGGATGCAACTCAGTATTCTTCTTCCTCCAAACACGACGAGTTGAGTTTATACCAAAAAGTTCTATTTTGGTTTTATCTGACCACATGACATTCTCCCAATCCTCTTTTGTATCATCCATGTACTCGTCGTGTTTGGAGGAAGAAGAATACTGAGTTGCATCCCAAGAACACCATACCTACTGTGAAGCATGGGGGTGGAAACATCATGCTTTGGGGCTGTTTTTCTGCTAAGGGGACAGGACGATTGATCCGTGTTAAGGAAAGAATGAATGGGGCCATGTATCGTGAGATTTTGAGCCAAAACCTCCTTCCATCAGTGAGAGCTTTGAATGGTTGACCAAATACTTATTTTCCACCATCATTTACAAATAAATTCTTTAAAATTCCTACAATGTGAATTCATGGATTTTTTTTTCAAATTCTGTCTCTCACAGTTGAAGTGTACCTATGATGAAAATTACAGACCTCTGTCATCATTTTAAGTGGGAGAACTTGCGCAATCGGTGGCTGACAAAATACTTTTTTGCCCCACTGTATATGTTATATTTTATATTGCTACTTAGGTACATTTTTAATCTACTTAATACCTGCATTATCCTTTCCATCCTTTGAAACTGAGCTAATGTGTGGAATAATTTCCCTAGTGGATCAATAAAATTTACCCAAATCTAAGAAAGGGACAAGCGGTAGAAAATGGATGGCTCGAATCTAAGTGCTTAGAGCAGGGTTGCCCAAAGTGGGACCCATGTGGCAAATGTGGCCCGCCGATTTGTTTTGTTTGGCCCACAGAAGGGTGGGAAATGTATTATTTACAGCAGCTACACAACAGCTAAGCACACAATAACACGCAAGCTAGACGTATGTAGTAATAATTGAGCAATATTGCAGTCCAAATTTCTCAACATAAACAAGTATTAAACAATTATAGTTGCATATTACTTACTAAGTCTCCGAGGCATATTAGAAAGCATCCAGTAAGAAACGTGTCCACGTCATTCAACTTACTGCTTCGTCTGCTTAAATTTGTGAAATATTGCGGCCAACAGGTGTCGACAGAAGCAAAAATGCCACTCCAATTCAAATTAAAAACAGCATAAGTCCATTTTAGATGGTTGATAATAAGTAGGTTCCTGTTTTTCATACTTCCCATTAGGGTTGTACGGTATACCGGTACTGGTATAGCATCGCAGTACTAATAAATCAAAAATGGTACTATACTCTGTTTGAAAAGTACAAACCCCGTTTCCATATGAGTTGGGAAATTGTGTTAGATGTAAATATAAACGGAATACAATGATTTGCAAATCGTTTTCAACCCAGATTCAATTGAATGCACTACAAAGACAAGATATTTGATGTTCAAACTCATAAACTTTTATGGGTTTTTTTTGCAAATAAAAATTATCTTAGAATTTCATGGCTGCAACACGTGCCAAAGTAGTTGGGAAAAGGCATGTTCACCACTGTGTTACATCACCTTTTTTTTTAACAACACTCAATAAACCTTTGGGAACTGAGTAGACACATTTTTTAAGCTTTTCATGTGGAATTCTTTCCCATTCTTGCTTGATATATAGCTTAAGTTGTTCAACAGTCCGGGGTCCCTGTTGTCGTATTTTATGCTTCAAAATTTTCAGTGGGAGAAAGGTCTGGACTAGTGTAGTACCCGGACTCTTTTACCATGAAGCCACGCTGTTGTAACACGTGGTGTGGCATTGTCTTGCTGAAATAAGCAGGGGCGTTCATGATAACGTTGCTTGGATGACAACATATGTTGCTCCAAAACTTGTATGTACCTTTCAGCATTAATGGTGCCTTCACAGATGTGCAAGTTACCCATGCCTTGGGCACTAATACACCCCCATACCATCACAGATGCAGGCTTTTGAATTTTGCGCCTATAACAATCCGAATGGTTCTTTTCCTCTTTGTTCCCGAGGACACAAATGTCAAAAGTTTCCAAAAACTATTTGAAATGTGGACTCGTCAGACCACAGAACACTTTTATACTTTGCATCAGTCCATCTTAGATGATCTCGGGCCCAGAGAAACCAGCGGCGTTTCTGGATGTTGTTGATAAATGGCTTTTGCTTTGCATAGTAGAGCTTTAACTTGCACTTACAGATGTAGCGACGAACATTATTTAGGGACAGTGGTTCTCTGAAGTCTTCCTGAGTCCATGCGGTGATATCCTTTAGAGATTGATGTCGGTTTTTGATACAGTGCCGTCTGAGGGATCGCAGGTCACGGTCATTTATTGTTGGTTTCCGGCCATGCCGCTTACGTGGAGTGATTTCTCCAGATTCTCCGAACCTTTTGATGATATTATGGACCGTACATGTTAAAATCCCTAAATTTCTTGCAATTGCACTTTGAAAAACGTTGTTCTTAAACTGTTTGACTATTTGCTCACGCAGTTGCGGACAAAGGGGTGCACATTTTTTTGGGAAGCTGTTTTTATACCCAATCATGGCACCCACCTGTTCCCAATTAGCCTGCACACCTGTGGGATATTCCAAATAAGTGTTTGATGAGCATTCTTCAATTTTATCAATATTTATTGCCGCCTTTCCCAACTTCTTTTTCACGTGTAGCTGGCATCAAATTCTAAAGTTAATGATTTTTTGCACACAAAAAAAAATGTTTATCAGTTTTAACATCAAATATGTTGTCTTTGTAGCATATTCAACTGAATATGGCTTGAAAATGATTTGCAAATCACTGTAGTCAGTTTATATTTACATCTAACACAATTTACCAACTTAAATAGCATATATAGCATTTTTAGTGATCAGTAAAATGCATACATAGCATATCATACCAAAGATGATAAAAATGGGACCCATTACCTCCCTGCTTGTCACTCCTCATCAAGGGTTGGAATTGGGGGTTGAATCACCAAAAATGATTCCCGGGCGTGGTCACTGCTGCTACTCACTGCTCCCCTCACCTCCCAGGGGGCGATCAAGGGCAATGGGTCAAATGCAGGGAATCATTTTGCCACACCGAGTGTGTGTGTGTGACAATCATTGGTACTTTAACTTTAATATAGCATATATTAGCATTGTTAGTGATCAGTAAAATACAAAGAAACATTTTTTTTCTTTTTTTCAAGCTATTTGTCATTGGTATTACTTCCTGTCCAGCGCTCTTATTTCTTTCTTCCACTTCCTTTCCAGCCATCTGACCCCTGGCTTGAGTGATGATGTTCCACACCTGTCCCCAACCACTAATCTACCAGCGTCGCCTTCTTAGCAATGCTGGTTCATTGTTATATAATAATGCTGCCTTTATTTGATGTTATGCCTTGCCTTGCGTTTGTTTTCATGCTCACCTGTGAACTACTGCCCTCATTTGTGTCCCTAATAAAAAAAAAATAAAATAAAAAAAAATTCCCGCTTTACGTGCACATCGCCTGCCGTCTCTGCGTCTTGGGTTCATGCCAACAGCCTGCATTAAAGAAGACCTAACTTCTTGTAAAGTCACTCACTCTGGTTCTGTCAGAGGCGTGGTCTCGTTGGGCTCGGTGGGTCCAACTCCTTCCTGGTTCTTAGTTTGCTCCTCTTCGGTTCTCACCTCCACAATGGGCTCCTTGGACTCATCCTTCCTGTTGGCAGGAGACAAACTTAGCAACCAATTGGGCAACGGAAGAAGAACTGCTCACCCCCAAATCCTCCACACAACCTCCTCCGACCTCCAAGGACAAAGCTACGAACTATGGGAGACCGGGCTTTCTGCTCCGCTGCTCCCAGTCTGTGGAACGCTCTCCCTGACCACCTGAGGGCGCCTCAGACTGTGGATGCTTTTAAAAAAGGCTTAAAAACCCTTCTTAAAAAAAAAAAAGCTTTTATATCGATATATATGCTTGTTATAGCTATTAGGCTGTTTGTAGTTTTATATTGTATTTATTTTTTTATTCCTTTTTTTAAATTATTATTATTATTACATTTTTTTTACACTGTGAAACTTTGAGGTTGTGTGCTCAACGTAAAGTGCTTTTTTACAAATAAAATCTATTATTATTATTATTATATTTATAACATTTTAACAAAAGTGCAGTTAGAACGTGTTAAAGGAGCCATATGTAATTATTTCATCATTAAATGGCATTAATAAATCGGGTTATTTTCGAATACCTTCATAACGGATCACGGTTGTCCAGCCGGGATATGCTCATTTCAAATTTCGATTTACAGCCCCAAAATCTTGTCATTGTTTTAATTTCGATGCCCCGCCCTCCATCGTTTGACCAATTAAAAAGCACTTGAGTGTGTCACACCCAGGTTTATAAAGTGCTAACTTTATGTAGCATAATGTTAGCTAATTAGCGCTCTTACTTTGGAAAGCCGTGAGCAACCCCCGCTTCGAAAAGCTGTGCACTGCAAAACGTGCTCCTTGTAGCTACGAATCCCGACTTTTACATTTTAACCAAAAAAAAAAAAAAAATCAGCGTAGATTATTTTATTCCTGTTTTTTTTTGGAGGTTAAAGTGTTTTTGTCATGTTTTGTGGTCAAGTTCTGTTTTGTTGTAGTGTCATTGGGCACTCTTGTTTGTTTTGTAACCATGCCAACCCATCAGTTTTCACCTATTATGTGTTCACGACTCACGCACTTGTCATCACTGCACCTATTTAAGCCTGTAGTTGCCAGGCAGTCAGCCTGGCGACATCACCTTCTACTCACCCTCGGCACACCCTTGTTATCCATGCTGATGATCCATGTTCCTTTCTTGTTCCAAGTAAGTTTTTCGTTATTCATGCCATAGTGCAAGTTTTGTTTTATGTCCACAGTTTTGCCTTAGTGCAAGTTTTTGTTTTCATACCCAAGTTTTAAACCTCCGCTGGGAGTGCCTTTCGTTTTTTCCTTTTTATAGTAAAATTAGAATATGTCATTACCTTCACGTCTTGTCCGGTGCAATCGCTTTGCACCACGGAAAAACAGACCACACCACAGTCCTCACCTTGACAGTTTTGAATATTGTCCTACTGAGTTAATGTTACTGATCAATTCGAATTCAGTATTATTTACTGAATTTATTCAATCTTATTTTTCAGTATAAAAACGACTAGTCGGAGTAGCTGGGGAGAGGGAGGTCTGGGCTTCTCTGCTTAGGCTGCTGCCCCCGCGACCCGACCTCGGATAAGCGGAAAAAGTCTGTAACATTTTTTTTATTGTTTGAATAGGGATTTCTTTTTAAATTTCAGGCCAACATTTTTTTAATAAAGTTATTATTTGTGTTAAGTTAAGCTTGATGTCTTTCTTTTGTTGTGTTTTTTGGTAATAGGGATACAATGTTATGCAGAGGTGTACTTATAACAATTTTATAGACAAATTATACAACAAGTAAATGGAAAAAAAAAGTGAGAATCGCTGTCTTACGTGAAGGCCGCCTTGCCCTCCTCGATGTCCTTGCCCTTGGCGCCCGGCCCGGCCTTCCCGCAGAAGTTGACGGCGATGCACATGAGGAGTCCGCACTTGTTGAGGAAGAAACACGTCACGTCCACGGCGATCAGGAGCAGGAAGAAGACCACCATGAGGATGCCCACTATGGCGCCCGTGCTCAGTCCTGAGCCGCCGCCCGACGCCCCTGCCGAGTGGAGGAGCGGGTGGAGAAAAGCAAATGTGATCATGGCCCCGGGATGCTAACAGGCTAACGTGCAAACGGAAAACGCCATAAAAGGAAAAGTATATCTAAAATGGTGAAATTGTTTTTTCTAAAATACGATATTTATATGTATCAAGGTTATAAACAACGTAAACCACAAATGTACAAATGAGTATCAAATTGTACTACAAAGAAATTCAAAATGGAAATAGATGCTTTTCCATAAAAAAAAATAATGATATTGAAAAAATTAGGAATAACTTTTTTTTTGATTGAGAAATTTATTGCCATTTTAGACAATTAAATCCATGTAATGCTTTAAAAAGGCAAATTAATGGGACACAAAGCCAAAGGCTTGTTTTAATTGTGGTCCATTACATATTACATTTGATATATAAGATATATAACCTGTAACATGTACATAAAAAACGCATGTATATGTGTATATATATATATATATATATATATATATATATATATATATATATATATATATGTATATATATATATATATATATATATACATATATATATATATATATATATATATGTATGTATGTATGTATGTGTGTGTATGTATGTATATATATATATATATATATATATATATATGCATATATATATATGCATATATATATATATATATACACATACATACATACATACATACATACATATATATATACATATACATATATATATACATATACATATATATATATATATATATATATATATATATATATATATATATATATATATATATGTATGTGTGGGAAAAATCACAAGACTACTTCATCTCTACAGAACTGTTTCATGAGGGATTACCTCAATTGTCAGGAGATTTTTTTAAAATAAATCGTGACCAATACGTTTTTTTTAACACTCCACTTCAACTTAAAGACAACATTAAGTGCATTCCAGACCATTACTAACAGGTTAGTGTTTTTCATACCTACAATTGTTCCCATTTGGACTCATTTCACTTCATCAAACAACTTTTAACATTCCACTCTACGAAATAACATGTATGTATAAAGCATGTATGATTTGTGCTGATATATCAGATAAATATTGATATCTGAAGTTGGGATAAAAGTTTAGTCGTGTCACATAGATGGACTGTGTTTACATAACAGGAAGCCATTTTTTTTTAATATCACATCATTTTTGTCACTTTTTCAATATTTTTTGTGGTAATTCATTATAAAAATAAAATTGGTATTTTTTTTAAATTTATTTTATAAATCACAAAATAATTAATTTTCCCAACATTGCACCTTAAACTGTTTTCTAAAACAACCTTCTCTATATTTTAAATTTCATTTGAGGTAAATGATTGTAAAGTCCTTTAGAGTGTACTCTTACATCTTTAAATAATCATTATTTATTTTTAAATAATGAACAGAATAACTCACCAATTATTTACCCTAATTTCCATCCATTTTCTACCGCTTGTCCCTTTGGGGTCGCTTGGGGGGAGGGGGGTACTGGAGCCTAAACATAGTTGGTTTGTACTATATAATTTTAATATAATTTACATTTTAAATAAATTAACCAAATTTAGTAGGTAAACAACTACAACAGGTACATAATTGAAAGTAAAAAAATAACATACCCATCTAGGAACCTTGGGTTTGATTTACTGCTAGTTTTTAAATTGGTTAATGTACACAATTTTTATTTTATTTTTTTGTATATATATTTATTTATTCATTTGATAGAGGAATTATAATACGAGTACTGAGAAAACACAAAATACATTTTGTTTGACCATCCCCCCAAAAATAAAAAATAAAATAAAATAAATAGATAAAATAAAATAAATAGATAATATAAAATAAATACAATAAAAACAATAAAAAATAACTAAATAAAAGTAGAATAATAACACCCTAAACCCTAACCCTAACCCTAACCCAAAAAGGGGGACAAATATTTAACAACACAAATAAAAATCACAAACATACAGAGAAGTGTCACTGAATAAAAACAACAACAACAACAACAACAACAACAACAAGAAAAAGAGTTGAGGTGAGTTTGAAGGTTCATTGTCACCAGTGTCACATTTACCCTATAGTCTCTTTAATTTAGCTATGGAACTAATTATTTTGTATTTTCAATTAATGCTCACATTTGTAGGTATTTAAATATATCTTATAAAATACCCTGTATTTACTGTTAATTTAATTACATTTTTGGTAACACTTTAGTATGGGGAACATATTCACCTTTACTAACCCTAACCCTAACCCTAACCCTAACCCTACAACCCTAACCAAGTAACTCTAAATGAAGTCTTTGGTACTTGGAATATGTTCCCCATACTTAAGTGTTACCAAATGTTTTTATTAATAATTCACTCCAAGCCCTATTATTTACTTCCTAAAATTTAAACTTAATTCTAAGTAATTACGTTTAAAATACTTAAAAATCTCTAAAGTCTTAGTGGCCACATGCGTGGACATCACCTTTAGGCTCTTATTTGCAAAATTGTGTACACTACTGAATTGGGGTCTTATGGCCACTTATGTGGACACTTATACTACCATCTGGGGGTGTCAGAAGAGTATAACATACAATGGAATTTGGGAAAAAAAAAGTGTAAAAATAAGAATTAGCATGTCACTAAACATTAAGTACACGCTTGTGTACTTATGAACTAAGTACATCATATCAAAAGATGATTCTTAAGTTTTTATTCTAATTAATAAGCCCAAATAGCAAAGAGAAATAAATTAAAAAAACATGTAAACAAACAGGTTAAAGTGCAACTTCCAATAATCATTATTTATTTTTTAAATAATAAAATCATATTTATTTTAAGCCTTTATTTCATTAACATCCCTTTTTTTTACGTTATGATTTTAATATATTTTTACTGAATTAATTAATAGTTAAATAAAATAAATTTCCCCAACTTTGCACCTTAATTTTTTTTTCAAAATCGACCTTAGCGTTTTAGTTGTGTGGCTCGGAGGAAAGGTTAAATTATGCGGACCATGTGACCCCCCAAGGAGAAGAGCGTCTGCTGGCAGCGTCGCTATGGCAACCACAAATGTCGGGATGACTGATGGCAGCCTTTTCTATTTCAATTTTACTTTGTAAAAATGTTTACTTTCCTGCACGCCGAATACATTTTTCAAAGGCAATCGTATTCTAATTGGACGTCTTCCGCCTTCCCGTAAAGCACGCGAGACCGCCGTCGGCATGCGAGGAGGTGCGCTTGTTTTCCACCCCCCAACCCACCGGCCTTATTTACATTTTAACAGGAGCAATAAATCACGTGTAGTCAAAGCCCAGGGAAGTCAGAGAATAAATCTGGCAAGTGTCAAGATGGGTGACACAAACATTTCTCTTAACGGCGCTGCCCTGAGATTGCAGCTGATAAGCCTCACTGGTAACTAAAATGCAGCGTAACAATAATAATAATAATAATAATATTGCATTATTACTGAAGTGACAGGTAATGATTGCGTCCAATCACTTCCTACAGCTTGTGCAACACATCAAACTGACAAAAATCCAATCAGAATCTGCCATTCTCCCCCCCCCCCCTTATCTACAGTTATCGTCCAAAAGTGTGACGATAACCACAGAAAACAGAAATATCGCAGCATCGGAAAAAAAAAACGACTTAAAAAGACAAGCGCACTCCTTTTGGAATCCCCATGTAAGACAAGAAGACGTGTTTTTCTGTTTGTTTTATGCATTCTAACTCGTAAAATACGGCAAGGAAGAGGCGGCTCACAGTGCAGCTAATATTCCGCCCTTAAAACACTTAAAAAATACTATAAAATACTATAGTCCCCAAACTACGCCCCCCGTTCGAGATCTGGCCCGTGGGAAGTCTCAAGTTAAAAATGTATTTATTTATTTATTATTATTATTTTCTTAAATCTGTCCTCTCTAATCCATTTTCTACCGATTGTTGCGGTAGAAAATGGATTGTACCAGCGTTCGAGATCCGGCCCGCGGGAAGTGGCAAATAAAAAAAAATATATATATATATATATATTTTATTTATTTATTTTATTTTTTTTTTTTAAATCTGTCCTTTCTAATCCATTTTCCACCGCTTGTTGCTTGTAACTCTCAGTCTCCTAGCCGCTCAGGCAAATCACATTGTCTAAAAATGCATTTTCCAATCGATGACGTGATATCATCTACATATATATTTATATACTTATATTTATATATATATATATATATATATATATATATATATATATATATGTATATATACATATATATACATATATATGTATATATATATATATATATATATATATATATATATATATATATATATATACATATGTATATATATACATATATATGTGTGTATATATGTACATATATATATAAATATAAATATATTTATACATACATATATATATACATACATATATATGCATACATATATACATATACATACATATATATACATATATACACATATATATACATATTATGTATACATATATATGTATATATACATATATATACATATATGTGTGTATATATATATATATATATATGTATACATATATATGTATATATACATATATGTGTGTATATATATATATATATATATATATATATATATATATATACATACATATACAGGTATATGTGTTTATATATATATACATACATATATACATATACATATACATACATATATATATACATACATATATACATATACATATACATACATACATGTATATATACATATATACATACACATATACATACATACATGTATATATACATATATACATACACATATATATATATATATATATATATATATATATATATATATATATATATATATATATATATATATATATATATATATATACACATATATATACATATATACACATATATATATATACATATATATAAAAATAAATAAACAGCCCAGTCCCTATTTTAACCCAAAGCGGCCCCCGGGTCAAAAAGTTTGGGGCCCACTGCTCTATAGGATTGAATAATTAACCAAGTATTAGTAATATTTTTGTTATAATTGCTAACGCAGAGGGACTACTTTTAGCTGCGCCGTAAAAACAGAGCGCTAACTAGCTTAAACTGCTGCGCTTTATATACTTCTGCACTTTAAGCTGTTTGTTTACATGCTATTTTTTAATTTCTCTTTGGTACTGGGGCTTATTGGACCCTAATTAGAATAAAAACTAAGAATCATCTTTTGATATGATTTACTTAGTCCATAAGTACACAAATGTGTACTTCATGTTAAGTGACATGCTAATTCTTATTTTTACACTTTTTTGTTTTCCGATTTCCATTGTATGTTATACTCTTCTGACACCGCCAGATGGCAGTATAAGTATCCACATAAACGGCCATAATACTCCAACTCAGTAATGTACACAATTTTGGAAATAAGAGCTAAAAGGTGATTGTCCACGTATGTGGCCACTAAACCTTTAGAGGTTTTTAAATGAAGCTGCTAAAATACTGACACTTGACTTGTAATTCGAATACCCTCTATGTATTGTACTTGTATTTCAAATTGTTTATCATTGTGCGATTCTAATATTGTTGTGTATTGTATTTTCAATCCTGTGTAATTTTATGAGCATTGTGCTAAATCTGGTGCAGCCATCTCCTTAATGTAAGTGCACGTTGTATTTCAAATAAACCCAAAAAATATAATGTTGCTACATCCAGCCGGTGAGCTGCTGCATCGCCTCTGAGTTGGTGAGGGTTAATTCTATATTATAAACCATGCTTCTCACCTGGATAGTAGAAGGTTTTCAACTTTGACATCCAACTCAGACCCGAAGATGGCGAGAAAACACGGGAAAAAAAGGCTTGTTCGCTGCAATTTTTTTTCACCTTTCCTGAGGATTATGCTTAATTCTTCATCTATAAATCATCCCATTAGTCGGCTTCCCAGTGAGAGCAGACATTATACAGTAAGTGATTGTTATATTATGTTCATTGTTTGTATATCTTGTTTAGCACTTAGCAATAATGCTTATCGCTCAGCTTCTAAAACGTGTGTCTCATCCTCTTTATGTTCAGGCTCAAAAATGTAAGTTTCATTTTCACATCGCAGTTATGACTGCCCTAAGAGGGCGGCTTATAACCGTGAATAATTTATGAGTAAAAATGTATGGGGATTTACCTCATGACATATTGTTATACAATTTTATGCAATTATTAAATATTATATATATGTATGCTGTAATTGAAGTGAATTATATTTATATAGCGCTTTTTTCTAGAAACTCAAATCAATTTACATAGTGAAACCCATTATCTACATCTTTAAGTTACGTTTAAACCAGTATGGCAGGGACCGGGAGCAGGTGGCTACAGTGTCTTGCCCAAAGACACAACGGGCAGAAACAGGCATCAAACCTGGAACCCTCCAGTTGCTGGCACGGCCGTTCTGACAACCCAGCCCCAATTTTTATTTTTTTTATTTTTTATTTTTTTAGATATTTCAGTAAAAAGCTGGCAGCTCAGTTGCCACAATTTTACTGTAAAACAGGCTCGGAGCATAATACTACCACCACCATGCTTGACTGTAGGTGTGGTGCTCCTGCGATTAAAGGCCTTACCTTTTCTCCTCCAAACATATTGCTGGGTATTGTGGCCAAACAGCTCATTTTTTGTTTCATCTGACCATAGAACTTTTCCTCCAGAAGGTCTTATCTTTGTCCATGTCATGTCAGATGAAACAGACTTGGTCACCTTTTCAGTCGACCCATATTAAATTCATGAAAAGAACCAAACTTCATAAATGTTTTTTGTGACCAACAAGCATGTGCTCCAGTCACTCTATCACAAACAAATAAGAGTTATAGAAATGACTGGAAACCATATTTTATGTAGTATTTGTCAACTTTTGACCACGACTCTACACGTGTATAAAAATCGATGACGGAGGCTTTTGGAAAGTTTTTTTTTTAGAGCTCCAATTGGCTCCAATGTTAGCTGACTTTGGCTAGTGTTTATTTACGATTTAGAATGCATTAAAAAAAAAAAAAAAACAACATATGGATTGTGAAAATAATAAGCACAAAAACTGCAGTCCCCCTTTAACATTTTCCAATATGACGAAGAAAATAGGCAAGAAATGTCCAATAGGGGGCGCTCAAAGCAGTTCGCACGGATGTCTTTAGCATTGTTTCCACAACCACCCTTGATAAAAACCCCTATTTTTTGTTTCTATATAAAGTTTACATGAATAAATATTGCAGGAGTTTGACGTGTAAAAGGACAGGAAGAAAAAAGAGATAAGGAGTGATAACGCGGACAAAGGGGGAAAAAAAGTGTCTGGGAGGACGTGAGGCGTCTTTCCTGCAGCCTCGCCACGACGTCCTCTCACTGAGGAGACCTGGAGAGAGGACAGACAGCGGACAAGAAACGGAGAAAAAGACGGAGAAGGACAAGGACAACACACAGACAAACACTCGTGCCGGAAGTGTGTCCCCGAGGGTCAAAAACCAACGCCATGTTTTCGCAATTCCTCGTACAGTGGGGCAAAAAAGTATTTAGTCAGCAACGAATAGTGCAAGTTCTCCCACTTAAAATGATGACAGAGGTCTGTAATTGTCATCATAGGTACACTTCAACTGTGAGAGACAGAATGTAAAAAGAAAATCCAGGAATTCACATTGTAGGAATTTTAAAGAATTGATTTGTAAATTATGGTGGAAAATAAGTATTTGGTCAATCATTCAAAGCTCTCACTAAATGAAGGAGGTTTTGGCTCAAAATCTCACAATACATGGCCCCATTCATTCTTTCCTTAACACGGATCAATCGTCCTGTCCTCTTAGCAGAAAAACAGCCTCAAAGCATGATGTTTCCACCCCCATGCTTCACAGTAGGTGTGGTGTTCTTGGGATGCAACTCAGTATTCTTCTTCCTCCAAATACGACGAGTTGAGTTCATACCAAAAAGTTCTATTTTGGTTTAATCTGACCACATGACATTCTCCCATGTGCTCTCTGGCAAACTTCAGACGGGCCTGGACATGCACTGGCTTGAGCAGAGGGACACGTCTGGCACTGCAGGATTTGATTCCCTGTCAGCGTAGTGTGCTACTGATGGTAACCTTTGTTACTTTGGTCCCAGCTCTCTGCAGGTCATTCACCAGGTCCCCCTGTGTGGTTCTGGGGTTTTTGCTCTCCGTTCTCATGATCATTTTGACCCCACGGGATGAGATCTTGCGTGGAGCCCCAGATCGAGGGAGATTATCAGTGGTCTTGTATGTCTTCCATTTTCTGATAATTGCTCCCACAGTTGATTTTTTCACACCAAGCTGCTTGCCTATTGTAGATTCACTCTTCCCAGTCTGGTGCAGGTCTACAATTCTTTTCCTGGTGTCCTTCAACAGCTCTTTGGTCTTGGCCATAGTGGAGTTTGGAGTCTGACTGTTTGAGGCTCTGGACAGGTGTCTTTTATACAGATAACGAGTTCAAACAGGTTCCGTTAATACAGGTAACGAGTGGAGGACAGAAGAGCTTCTTAAAGAAGAAGTTACAAGTCTGTGAGAGCCAGAGATCTTCCTCGTTTGAAGTGAGCAAATACTTATTTTCCACCGTAAATTACAAATAAATTATTCAAAATTCCTACAATGTGAATTTCTAGATTTTTTTTCCCGCATTCTGTCTTTCACAGTTGAAGTGTACCTATGATGAAAATGACAGACCTCTGTCATCATTTTAAGTGGGAGAACTTGCACAATCGGTGGCTGACTAAATACTTTTTAGCCCCACTGAAAGGTTTTGTCATCTTTTTTGTTTTGCTCAAAAACGAGCAGCAAAGCGTGTCGGAGGTTCGTCCGAAAAAAAAAAACATTTCTCTATTCATTTCAGTCTACAAACATAGCCGTCACGGCGTCTCTGGTGAGAATGCGAGACGACAGGAACTTTTAATCAAAATATTATAATGCCGAGTGAAGCGTTTTTCCAATGCTGAGTCTGATAAAGTGCCCACGTCCTGTTTCCCACTTTCATGTCTCATCGAACCCCTGGAAAGTATGTGATTATTTTTTAGGGATCTAGTAAGACAAAACCCGTGCAGTCACAGGGAGAACCACCACAAAGACAAGATATTTCATGTTGGAACTGAGAAACTTAATTTTTTGGGGGGGCAAATAATCATTAACTTAGAATTTAATGGCAGCAACACATTGCAAAAAAGTTGTCACAGGGGCATTTTTACCACTGTGTTACATGGCCTTTCCTTTTAACAACACTCTTTTAACAAACTTTTCAGGTGGAATTCTTTCCCATTCTTGCTTGATGTACAGCTTAAGTTGTTCAACAGTCCGGTGTCTCCGTTGTGGTATTTTAGGCTTCATATTGCGCCACACATTTTCTTTGGGAGACAGGTCTGGATTACAGGCAGGCCAGTCTAGTACCCGCACTCTTTTACTACTAAGCCACGCCGTTGTAACACGTGGCTTGGCATTGTCTTGCTGAAATAAGCAGGGGCACCCATGATAACGTTGCTTGGATGGCAACATATGTTGCTCCAAAACCTGTATGTACCTTTCGGCATTAATGGTGCCTTCACAGATTTGTAAGTTACCCATGCCTTGGGCACTAATGCAACCTCATACCATCACAGATGCTGGCTTTTCAACTTTGCCGGATGATTCCTTTCCTCTTTGTTCCGCAGGACACAACGTCCACATTTTCCCCCCAAAATTTGAAATGTGGACTCGTCAGACCACAGAACACTTTTCCACTTTGCATCAGTCCATCTTAGATTAGCTCGAGCCCAGTGAAGCATTCGGTGTTTCTGGGTGTTGTTGATAAACGGCTTTCCCTTCGCATAGTAAAGTTTTAACTTGCAGTTACAGATGTAGCGGCAAACTGTAGTTACTGACAGTGGTTTTTTGAATTGTTCCTGAGTCCATGTGGTGATATCCTTTACACACTGATGTCTGTTTTTGATGCAGAACCGCCTGAGGGATCGAAGGTCACGGGCATTCAATGTTTGTTTTCAGCCTAGATGCGTACGTGCAGTGATTTCTCCAGATTCTCTAAATCTTTTGATGATATCACGGACCGTAGATGGTGAATTTCCGAAATTCCTTGCAATAGCTGGTTGAGAAATGTTGTTTTTAAGCAATTTGCTCACGCATTTGTTCACAAAGTGCTGACCCTCGCCCCATCCTTGTTTGTGAATGACCAGAGCATTTCATGGAAGCTGCTTTTATACCCAATCATGGCACCCGCCTGTTCCCCATTAGCCTGCTCACCTGTGGGATGTTCCAAATAAGTGTTTGATGAGCATCAACTTTCTCAGTCTTTTTTTTGCCACTTGTGCCAGCTTTTTTGAAATAACGAAATCATTTCAACTCATTTAACATCTACTACCAAGTGCAGCCTATATTTGATTATATTAATTTTTTAAAATGATAAATAAAAACTGCGATTCGGATGTGAAAGGAGTTTTTAGGGCACCCCTAATACGTAACTACAGTTATTTGACACTTGTTTATATTGACAAATGTGCTGTTTTAGACTGCAATTTTGTTCAAAACAGGACACTTATCATATATGTCTAGCTTGTGCGTTATTGTGTGCTTAGCCGTTGTGTAGCTGCTAGCTTCTAGTAGCCTATATTTCATAAATGACTTGACTTGAATTAAAGTAAAACCCAAACGGGTATGTTTATGGGAGGACATTTAGATATTAACAAACTGGACTGCTTGTATTGAAGTGCTTGCATCAGATATTTTAGATTCACGCTATTATACAATTTTTTCCCCTGATATCAGACCGATACCTACCATCTATGCTCTCTAGCACTTACAACCAAGGTAAACCCATTTATGAGACAAAACGAGCATCCGTAAAAAACACAACTTTGCAGTGAAGTTGACTCATGTGGAAGTTTTGACGCCTTGGTCACTTTGACCACGAGGTCGCTTTCCCGCATCAAAAATCCTTGTCGCTTTTTAACGAAGGCTCTATGCCCAAAAATGGTTCTAAATGATGGATGATCCTCCAAAGAGGAGCAGATGCCTTCCTCGTCCCCCGGTCATTAACGAGTGCCATGTTTTAATTACCCAGGCTGAGGAAACAATCAGAAGTCGCATCTGTTTGATTAGCAACAATGTAGCGGCGCGACGTTGACGCTCATTGCTTTTACACTGCATGCCTTCGCGCACCTAATTGCTTGTCTGAACAACCCAGGAGTGGAAATAATACAATACAATAAGGGGGTTATGGGCTGTTGTACATTGGATCTTAGGAATAGCTACATTAGTTATTACCTCTTAACTTATGCAACACAAAACACATGTGTGTGTGTATACATATAAACACATATATGTATACATGTATACATATATATATCATCATATAAACTATGAACATAATATTTAATATAAAAAAAAATGAAAATAAAATATTGTTACACATTTGCTAGCTTTTTGCAACTTGTTAAGGGCCTGTAAAAACAACAAAAGACATAAAAAAAATACAAATAATTAATATAATATATATTTAATAAATACATGGATCGATGGTTGGAATATATATATATTATATTAACTATTATAATATAAAAAAATAAAAAACATAATTTCGTACACACACACATTGTATATATATATATATATATATATATATATATATATATATATATATATATATATATGTATATATATATATATATATATATATATATATATGTATATATATATATATATATATATATATATATATATATATATATATATATATATATATATATATATATATATATATATATATATATATCTCCATTTTCTACCGCTTATTCCCTTTTGGGGTCGCGGGGGGCGCTGGCGCCTATCACAGCTACAATCGGGCGGAAGGCGATGTACACCCTGGACAAGTCGCCACCTCATCTCAGATATATATATATATATATATATATATATATGTATGTGTGCGAAAAATCACAAGACTACTTCATCTCTACAGAACTGTTTCATGAGGGGTTCCCTCAATCATCAGGAGATTTTAGATTTCAGATTTCCTGATGATTGAGGGAACCCCTTATGAAACAGTTCTGTAGAGATGAAGTAGTCTTGTGATTTTTCCCACACACACACATATATATATATATATATATATATATATATATATATACATATATATATATATATATACATATATATATACATATATATATATATATATATATATATATATATATATATATACAAGTACAACCCATTTATCATTTATTTATATATATATATATATATATATATATATACATATATATATATATATATATATTTATACTGTACATATATATATATATATACTGTACATATATATATATATATATATATTTATATAAATATATATATATATATATATATATATATATATATATATATATATATATATGTATATATATATACATATATTTATATATATACACATTAGTTAGGTCAGGAAAAAAAACAGAGGTTATTTCATCCCTACAATCCCGTTTCACAGGTTTCCCCGTTCTTCATATAGTTGATAAAATCCCCTAAAGTAGAGAAACCTGCAAAACAGGCTTGAAAAAACATTAAATCTATTTCGTCAATAAAAGCCAGTTTTGCAGATTTCCCTGCTCTTCAGGGGCTTTTATATATTTTATCTATAAGATAAAAATCTCTTGCAGCGATAAAATAGTCTCCGTGTTTTTCCCCGGACCTAACGAATATTCCGCTCCACCCCGTTATTGAGCAATGTCTAACGGATAAACCACAGTAACCTCGGCTATATATATATATATATATATATATATATATATATATATATATATATATATATATATATATATATATACATACATGTACACTCTAAAGAAAAACAAAAAAAGGAATACAATTGAATAGAAAATTATAAATAATAAAAATTAAATACAAATATAAATAACAAATATTATAATAAACATTTGAACTTTGAGCCACTGTGTGGTGCGTAAAACAAAAACACACAAATATTACTAAGAAAGAAATAAATAAATTATATATACAGTATATGTATATATACCTGTTAATTTGAATATAAACTAAATATTGTGTTTAAATACAAGCAAATGACTTCAATGTGATATACACATATATGTCATGTTTGTTATTTGGCATTTATATGCTTAAAATGTCCAAAATACTCTACATTTTCTCAGATGCAAAACCAGTGAAATTTATGCATGCAAAGACACAATAAAGTCGGTAAATAAATGAGGAAACTTTCTGCCTTGGTTTTTGATTTGAAATAAAAAAAAAAAAGGTTTTAGACACGCTTTCATGGACGTCATTTATGTTAAGTCCCAGCCCTGCTGTAAAATCAGCGGGCCCAATTTCAGCAGCAGGGGGCGCTATAACCGCCAGTAAACAGGACAGAGGTGAACGTGGCTCCAGTGGAAGAAAAACAGACACACTTTATTTCAAACCCCAACAATGGTTACATGGAAACACACGGATATGCACTTACAAAAATGTCTCAAAGCGAGAAAAATAATTCACACTATCCAACAAACCCTTTTTGTGTCTTACACCGCACTTAGCGTCGTTTCTCCTCTTTCAGGTAAAAATACAAGTGATAGTAGGCCGGAAAATATTATGTACACTTTAGTCACAAAAACATAGTTTTCGTCCGCCCTCTTTTCTCTCGTTTCAAGGCAGTGACTTGACATCTGATGAAAAAAAAAAAGTGCCTCAGCTCTTATTCTATCATTTGTATCGCATTTTTATGAACACATTCATAATGCTCGACTGGGGGGGTAGGGAACAGCGGGGTTGGATTTATAACCGGATCATGCCTCGCGTCATGCACTCTTCATGCTCTTATAGAATTCCAAAATAAAAGTCTCTTTTAGGTTCTACACCGCAGACACACAATAGAGTGACTCTGGAGTCGCACGTTAAGGCATTATGAATGTGTTACTCCACACATGTCGTCCAGCTACTGACATAAACGCAACTCGGGATGGGCATTGGACGAGGAAAAAAAAAAGTGAGTTCTTAACTCCTGTCATGATGTCTGATATTAAGTTTCCAATAACGTGGACATTGCGCAACTTGTTTTGTAGTAAAATGATGTGAGGCTGACTCGACAGCGCCTCTGCTGGTTGCAGCAGGGTACTGCACGACATTTCGCCCCAATTGCGATCAATACATCGATATTAGAATGCCCGTCCCTTTTAAGCAGGGCTGTCCAAACTCATCTTTTTGACCCCAGAGGTAAGAAAATATAAAACATTTTTCAAAAATATTGGTGTACGCCAGAGCGTTTTTAATTTGATAACTGAAAGGAGTTGTTTTCGTGTGTGGCAAAATTAAATTAATATACATCAATAATAAAAATATGAAATAATGAAATATATATATGAAATTGTTTTGAAACCAAGGAATACTTATTTAATGTGCGTGCAATATGTTCACTACACATCAATGTTTATATTATTCATCTTATGCAGGGGTGTCCAAACTTTTATACATGGGGCTGAAAAAAATTTGGTCGAGGGTTGAAAGCCGATTGCATGAAAAATAAATATAAAAATAAATAAAATAATAATACAAAATAAAAAAAAATAAAAAATTATATATATATATATATATATATATATGTATAGTTGGTAGATTTTTTTTGCACCATGACTAGGGAAGGTTGTTTGCATTGGGTCCTATAAGTAATTGTTGCTGCATTGGGCTAAAACAAATTTGGTCAAGGTCCGAACGCTGACTGCATGAAAAAAAATTAAATATCCATCCATCCATTTTCTACCGCTTATTCCCTTTTATATCTAGTTAAAAAAGAAATCCCCCAAAAATCCAACCAACAATATATATATATATATGTATATTATACAAATATATATATGTATATTATATATATATATATATATATATATATATACATAAATATATACACACACACACATATATATATATATATCCACATATATATACACACATATATACATATGTATATATATATATATATATATATATATATATATATATACATAAATATATACACACACACATATATATATATATCCACATATATACATATGTATATATATACATATATTTATATATATATATATATATACATATTTATATATATAGTATATATACTGTATATTATATATGTATATATATATATATATATATATATATATATATATACATATATATATATTTTTTGTTGGTTATATATATATATATATATATATATATATATATATATATATATATATATATATATATATATATATATATATATATATATATATATATTGTTGGTAGTATTTTTCTTAAGCACCAAGACTTGGGAAGGTTGTTTGCATTGGGTCAAAGAAGTAAATGCTGCGGATAATTGAATTTAAAGCATAATTGAAGATCATTGACTTGAATTGTCTACTTGATGGCGACAAAATTACAGCATCAAAGGCAGTCTTTCAAAACGATTGCGGGCAAGATTCCTTATTTAACTCATGACGTTACACGTTTGGACACCCCTGCTCTAACTATATATAGCAGCGATTCTCAAGCTCCATTAAGAGGTAAGCCAAAAAATCACTTAATTAAATTTAGCAAAAAGCGTGACTCGAACTGCTAACAAAGGTTTGTTAGCCCTCAATGGGAGTCCTTACAATCCGACTGCAGTAGGTCACAGTCGACGCCAAAATAAATGAGTACATTCTCATTTAATCTTTAAAAATGGTGTTTTCATATGTATTTTGGTATGCTGTTTATTTCACTTTTCTGCACAATCATTTTGTTTGATTCATTTTTTAAGTACAGTGTTTTATTTTCCTATATTCAAACGCAGTGTAACTGTTCAAACTGAGTGCAAAAATATGAAATATGCTTGTTAATAAAAAAAAAAACATCTGCCTTGTTTTTAATAAATATTTAGGCCTACTACGCTACTGCATATTAATATTGGTCATTATGGTGGTACTCGGAAAGCCAGGTTTTTTTCTGAGGTGGTACTTGGTAAGAAAGAGTTTAAGAGCCACTGGCATACAGCACAGGCCGAAAGTTTGGACACACATTTAATGCTTTTCTTTATTTGCATGACTATTTACATTTCATGAAGATAAAGAAAACTCATTGAATGAGAAGGTTTTTTGATTGATTGAAACTTTATTAGTAGATTGCAGAGTACAGTACATATTCCGTACAATTGACCACTAAATGGTAACACCCCAATAAGTTTTTTAACTTGTTAAATCAATTCTGTACTGTATATATTGCAACAATGTCTATTGTCATATAATGGCATTATTACTCATTTGTAAAGGATTTGATGCCTTATTTATTCCTACTCTTGAACAACACCACTAAAAAACACAAGAGGCGGTATTAATCCTCTGATTGGCTGAACGTGCGTTATAATTATTTATTGTAATTTGATTTCAAAACTGAATTCATGAATCAACTTCCATTTTTTTATTTTAACACATCTATATTGATTGTTAAAGAAGGTTTAAAAGCACTATGATGAAGAGCGGCAAATTCAATGGTTGATCTGCCTCATTAAATTTAATACTAGAGCAGGGGTGTCAAACGTACAAAAATTAACTTGGAATTTTTGAATGGAAGAAACCGCTGTTCTAAATGTGTCCACTGGATGTCGCAATAGCAATTCTTTGTATCTTTGTAGACGATGCTACATATATACAAAATAAACCACATGATATTAGTGTACCAGTCCATAAATAACATACTGTGATTTGAATTTGATATAATTTTTTTAATCTTGATGGATGAAAATGAACACCAGTGAGTTGACTGATGAACATTAATCACATAATTTATTCCGAAAACATAAATAACGACAAATAAACATAGAATACTATCAACCGCAACATGTAGGTGTGAAAAAACCCACAACAACAATATGATTTGTTCTATTAAAAAAAAAAAGTATTTATTTTTAAGTTATCGTGTCGTGATTGGGAGTGGATTTTTCTCCATGTGGCCCCCGATCTAAGATGAGTTAGACACCCCTGTACTAGAGAATTAAGTCAATTATTTCACCGTACCTTACAATTATAGGGCGACGGCGTGGCGCGGTTGGGAGAGTGGCCGTGCCAGCAACCTGAAGGTTCCTGGTTCGATCCCCCGCCTTCTACCAACCGCGTCACGTCCGTTGTGTCCTTGAGCAAGACACTTCACCCTTGCTCCTGATGGGTGGTGGTTCGGCCCTTGCATGGCAGCTCCCGCCATCAGTGTGTGAATGCGTGTGTGTGAATGGGTGAATGTGGAAATAGTGTCAAAGCACAAGTACAACCCATTTATTATTTAAAGGCCTACTGAAACCCACTACTACCGACCACAAAGTCTGATAGTTTATATATCAATGATGAAATATTAACATTGCAACACATGCCAATACGGCCTTTTTAGTTTACTAAATTGCAATTTTAAATTTCCCGCAAAGTGTCCTGTTGATGCCTCGGGTTGTAGCGGACATTATTTTCCAGCCCGATCCAAACTATAAGTAATCTGCTTTAATCGCATAATTACACAGTATTCTGGACATCTGTGTTGCTGAATCTTTTGCAATTTGTTCAATTAATAATGGAGAAGTCAAAGTAGAAAGACGGAGGTGGGAAGCTTTTAGCCTTTAGCCACACAAACACAGCCGGTGTTTCCTTGTTTAAAATTCCCGAAGATGAAGCTTTACTATGGATCAAAGCGGTCAAGCGAACGTGGATCCAGACTAAATGTTAACCGGCAGTTTTCGGTGAGAAAAATTGTGGTAATAAGTCAGCTCTTACCGGAGACATCAGCGGAGTTTCCGTCTTGCTTCCCTCAGAGACTCTGGCGTCAAGACACCCGTAGCCACACCCCTACGCTTTACAGGTACTTTATAATGTCACTAAAAGACTAGTAATACAAGTAGCAAATAAGGGATTTTCCAGAATTCTCCTAGTAAATGTGTCTAACAACATCTGAATCGCTCTCACAGCCCTCGCCTTTTTTTTTTTTCCTAGTCCTTCACTCTAAATTTCCTCATCCACGAATCTTTCATCCTCGCTCAAATTAAGGGGGAAATGGTGTCGCTTTCTCGGTCCGAATAGCTCTAGCTGCTGCTGGCTATGATTGTAAACCAGGGGTCACCAACGCGGTGCCCGCGGGCACCAGGTAGCCCGTAAGGACCAGATGAGTAGCCCGCTGGCCTGATCTAAAAATAGCTCAAATAGCAGCACTTACCAGTGAACTGCCTCAATTTTTTTAAATTTTATTTATTTACTAGCAAGCTAGTCTCGCTTTGCTCGACATTTTTAATTCTAAGAGAGACAAAACTCAAATACAATCCAAGAAAATATTTCAAAGACTTGGTCCTCACTTGTTTAAATAAATGCATGTATATTTTTACTTTGCTTTTTGTGACTTTCAGAAAGACAATTTTAGAGAAAAAATACAACCTTTAAAAATGATTTTAGGATTTTTAAACACTTATACCTTTTTATCTTTTAAATTCCTTCCTCTTCTTTCCTGACAATTTAAATCAATGTTCAAGTATTTTTTTTATTTTTATTGTAAAGAATAATAAATACATTTTAATTTAATTCTTCATTTTACCTTCTGTTTTTCAATGAAGAATATTTGTGAAATATTTATTCAAACTTATTATGATTAAAATTCCCCAAAAATATTCTGGCAAATCTAGAAAATCTGCAGAATCAAATGTAAATCTTATTTCAAAGCGGATTTTAAACTATTTAAAACATGTCATCAAAATTCTAAAATTAATCTTAATCAGGAAAAATTACTAATTATGTTCCATAAATTCTTTTTAGTATTTTTTCAAAAAGATTCGAATTAGGTAGTTTTTCTCTTCATTTTTTTCTGTTGAATTTTGAATTTTAAATGGTGGAAATTGAAGATAAACTATGTTTCAAAATTTAATTTAAATTTTTTTCATGTTTTCTCCTCTTTTAAACCGTTCAATTAAGTGTTTTTTTCATCATTTATTCTCTACAAAAAAACCTTCCGTAAAAGGAAAAAAAACATGTACGACGGAATGATAGACAGAAATACCCTTTTTTTAAAAATATATATATAGATTTATTTATTAAAGGTAAATTGAGCAAATTGGCTATTTCTGGCAATTTATTTAAGTGTGTATCAAACGGGTAGCCCTTCGCATTAATCAGTACCTAAGGAGTAGCTCTTGGTTTCAAAAAGGTTGGTGACCCCTGTTGTAAACAATGTTCAGATGTGAGGAGCTGTCACGCCAAATTTTTTCCCCCCTACAAAAACCTTCCCCCCCATTTACTTCCGGGGTCATGATTAATACAGACGTTTTGTTAACGCTATAATGTAGAAATAAAACGCTATATTTTAAAAATACAGACGTTTTGTTAACGCTATATTATAAAAAAAATCAAAAAACAATTTACAAACACAAGCTATGGGATGACGCATTTACTTCCGGGGTCACGTTTCCTCTCATGTCATCCCATAGCTTGTGTTTTGCAGTCAGAAGAAATTTGCCGTGACAGAGCCCTACAACCCGTGACGTCACGCGCACATCGTCTGCCACTTCCGGTACAGGCAAGGCTTTTTTTTTAGCGACCAAAAGTTGAGAACTTTATCGTCGATGTTCTCTACTAAATCCTTTCTGCAAAAACATGGCAATATCGCGAAATGATCAAGTATGACACATGGAATGCACCCGCTATCCCCGTTTGAATAAGAACATCTCATTTCAATGGGCCTTTAAATATTTCAAATGAATTTGCCTCTATATTGATTCAATTTTGGCACAGGAAAACAGCAATTTGATTGAATTTCTTAAAAGAATGCGGGACATAAAAGCGGCCCCCGCTTTGGACGCCCCTGCTTTTGCCCAAATCTCCCTCCGTCCATCTTTTTCGCACACAACATGACGACGGAAAAAAAGAAGAAAATAAATGACAATCAGCAGAAGCTACAAAGGGATGCGCGCACTGAGCACCCTGTAACATCATGAAAACCAACGTCTTGATCTTGTGTGTGGCTGCACAAGCCTCAAAAGGCAAAAGGGGGGGTCGAGAAAGGATTTTTTATTATTTTTTTTTTTTTTCCCGCCGCCTCCCGACTATCCTTTCTCCACACGAGGTGCGACGAGGTCAGTTTACGAGAGGCAGAGGCTGGCCGTCAGCCAGGCGGAGAGCAGAAGCGCCGCCAAACTGTACGTCACGCCGACGCAGCCCAGCGTGGCTACGGTGTGCAGGTGTGAGGTGAACAGACCGGTGCGTGTGACAATGTCAGGGTCCGCCCCCACCGAGACACACACAAGAGACACAACAAGGGGAGGAAGGAGACAGAAAAGGGGAAACGGGGAGAGAGATAGAAAAAAAAAAAAAAAAAAAAACGAGGTCAGAAATTGGCAAATACAAGCCCCGAAAAAGGCCGAGATAAGCAGGGGCGGCGGAAAAGGGGGAAGCCATAGCGTGTTAGCAGCAAGGCATGATGGGTGGAAAGGAAGAAGAACATGCTGGTGTTTATGACAGCGATGACCTGAGTTGTGTTTGGAAAATCACTTTTAAATATTGTCAAAAAAGGAATTGGATTAGCGACAGAACTACTGCGAATTATTGAGTTACTGGAAAAAAAAAAATATCTGGAGTATGCAGCTGAAAGACGTTTCATGAAAGCGGAGCGTGTCCCTTTCAAAAAGCGCAGAGTGATGTGCGACGTCAGCTGCGTTTTGTCAGATCTGCTCAATCCTCATGTTGTCATGTCAATCATGTTGGTGGTAGCGCGGCATTCTGGGGCTGCACGAGTGCTGCCAGGCACTGAGAGAGCTATGGCTCATTGACGATAACCTGATTCTCAACACAAGTGAGTAGCAAGATAAATGTGTCTTGCCTACAGTCAATCATGTTGGCGGTAGCCTCACATTCTGGGGCTGCACGAGTGCTGCTAAGCACTAGGAGAGCTATGGCTCATTGACGATAACCTGTTTTCTAGCACAAGTGAGTAGCAAGATAATTGTATCTTGCCTAAAGTCAATCATGTTGGTGGTAGCCTCACATTCTGGGGCTGCATGAGTGCTGCCAGGCATTGGGAGAGCTATGGCTCATTGACGATAGCCTGATTTCCAACACAAGGAAGTAGCAAGATAATTGTGTCTTGCCTACATCAATCATGTAGGTGGTAGCGTGACATCCTGGGGCTGCACGAGTGCCGCCAAACATTGGGAGAGCTGTTAATCATAGAAAAAACCTGATTGTCAAACAAAAGTGAGAAGTAAGATAATTGCGTCTTGCCTAAAGTCAATCATGTTGGTGGTAGCCTCACATTCTGTGGCTGCACGAGTGCTGCCAGGCACTGGCAGAGCTATGGCTCATTGACGATAACCTGATTTCCAACACAAGGAAGTAGCAAGATAATTGTATCTTGCCTGGAGTCAATCATGATGGTAGTAGTGTCAGGTTTTGGGGCTGCCCGAGTGCTGCCAGGCACTGGGAGAGCTATGGCTAATTGATGATAACCTGATTTCCAACACAAGCGAGTAACAAGATAATTGTGTCTTGCTTCCAGTCAATCATGTTGGCGGTAACCTCATATTCTGGGGCTGCACGAGTGCTGCTAAGCACTAGGAGAGCTATGGCTAATTGATGATAACCTGATTTCCAACACAAGTGAGTAACAAGATAATTGTGTCTTGCTTCCAGTCAATCATGTTGGCGGTAACCTCATATTCTGGGGCTGCACGAGTGCTGCTAAGCACTAGGAGAGCTATGGCTCATTGACGATAACCTGTTTTCTAACACAAGGAAGTAGCAAGATAATTGTGTCTTGCCTCCAGTCAATCATGTTGGTAGTAGTGTCAGGTTTTGGGGCTGCATGAGTGCTGCCAGGCACTGGGGGAGCTACGGCTCATTGATGATAACCTGATTTTCAACACAAGTGAGTAGCAAGATAAATGTGTCTTGCCTACAGTCAATCATGTTGGTGGTAGCCTCATATTCTGGGGCTGCACGAGTGCTGCTAAGGCACTGGGAGAGCTATGGCTCATTGACGATAACCTGTTTTTTAACACAAGTGAGTAGCAAAATAATTGTGTCTTGCCTACACTCAATAATGTTGGTGGTAGCATCACATTCTGGGGCTGCATGAGTGCTGCCAGGCACTGGGGGAGCTACGGCTCACTGATGATTACCTGATTTTCAACACAAGTGAGTAGCAAGATAATTGCGTCTTGCCTAAAGTCAATCATGTTGGTGGTAGTCTCACATTCTGGGGCTGCACGAGTGCTGCCAGGCACAGGGAGAGCTATGGCTCATTGACGATAACCTGTTTTCTAACACAAGTGAGTAGCAAGATAATTGTGTCTTGCCTACACTCAATAATGTTGGTGGTAGCATCACATTCTGGGGCTGCATGAGTGCTGCCAGGCACTGGGGGAGCTACGGCTCACTGATGATTACCTGATTTTCAACACAAGTGAGTAGCAAGATAATTGCGTCTTGCCTAAAGTCAATCATGTTGGTGGTAGCCTCACATTCTGGGGCTGCACGAGTGCTGCCAGGCACAGGGAGAGCTATGGCTCATTGACGATAACCTGTTTTCTAACACAAGTGAGTAGCAAGATAATTCTATCTTGCCTAAAGTCAATCATGTTGGTGGTAGCATCACATTCTCGGGCTGCATGAGTGCTGCCAGGCACTGGGAGAGCTATGGCTCATTGATGATTACCTGATTTTCAAATATGTTTTGCCTCCAGTCAATCATGTTGGTAGTAGTGTCAGGTTTTGGGGCTGCATGAGTGCTGCCAGGCACAGGGGGAGCTACGGCTCATTGATGATAACCTGATTTTCAACACAAGTGAGTAGCAAGATAAATGTGTCTTGCCTACAGTCAATCATGTTGGTGGTAGCCTCATATTCTGGGGCTGCACGAGTGCTGCTAAGGCACTGGGAGAGCTATGGCTCATTGACGATAACCTGTTTTTTAACACAAGTGAGTAGCAAAATAATTGTGTCTTGCCTACACTCAATAATGTTGGTGGTAGCATCACATTCTGGGGCTGCATGAGTGCTGCCAGGCACTGGGGGAGCTACGGCTCACTGATGGTTACCTGATTTTCAACACAAGTGAGTAGCAAGATAATTGCGTCTTGCCTAAAGTCAATCATGTTGGTGGTAGCCTCACATTCTGGGGCTGCACGAGTGCTGCCAGGCACAGGGAGAGCTATGGCTCATTGACGATAACCTGTTTTCTAACACAAGTGAGTAGCAAGATAATTGTATCTTGCCTAAAGTCAATCATGTTGGTGGTAGCATCACATTCTCGGGCTGCATGAGTGCAGCCAGGCACTGGGAGAGCTATGGCTCATTGATGATTACCTGATTTTCAAATGTGTTTTGCCTCCAGTCAATCATGTTGGTAGTAGTGTCAGGTTTTGGGGCTGCAAGGGTGCTACCAGGCACTAGGAGAGCTACGGCTCACTGATGATTACCTGATTTTCAACACAAGTGAGTAGCAAAATAATTGTGTCTTGCCTACAGTCAATCATGTTGGTGGTAACCTCACTTTCTGGGGCTGCATGAGTGCTGCCAGGCACTGGGAGACCTATGGCTCATTTCCAACACAAGTGAGTAGCAATATATCTGTGTCCTGCCTAAAGTCAGCCATGTTATTAGTGCTTGGTTGCATGAGTGCTATGTAAATCCGTGTCTATCAATCAATCAATCAATGTTTACTTATATAGCCCTAAATCACTAGTGTCTCAAAGGGCTGCACAAACCACTACGACATCCTCGGTAGGCCCACATAAGGGCAATGATGACTATGAGAACCTTAGAGAGGAGGAAAGCAATGGATGTCGAGCGGGTCTAACATGATACTGTGAAAGTTGAATCCACAATGGATCCAACACAGTCGCGAGAGTCCAGTCCAAAGCGGATCCAACACAGCTTGTGGAGGGGTCCGGTCCGATCCGGTGGCCATGTACTGCTTGCCTGTGTATCGGCTGGGGACATCTCTGCGATGCTGATCCGCCTCCGCTTGGGATGGTTTCCTGCTGGCTCCGCTGTGAACGGGACTCTCGCTGCTGTGTTGGATCCGCTTTGGACTGGACTCTCGCGACTGTGTTGGATCCATTGTGGATTCAACTTTCACAGTATCATGTTATGGCCACCGGATCGGACCGGACCCCCTCCACAAGGGAGAGTGGGACATAGAAGAAAGAGAAAAGAAACGGCAGATCAACTGGTCTAAAAAGGGAGTCTATTTAAAGGTTAGAGTATACAAATGAGTTTTAAGGTGAGACTTAAATGCTTCTACTGAGGTGGCATCTCGAACTGTTACCGGGAGGGCATTCCAGAGTACTGGAGCCCGAACGGAAAACGCTCTATAGCCCGCAGACTTTTTTTGGGCTTTGGGAATCACTAACAAGCCGGAGTCCTTTGAACGCAGATTTCTTGCCGGGACATATGGTACAATACAATCGGCAAGATATGATGGAGCTAGACCGTGTAGTATTTTATACATAAGTAGTAAAACCTTAAAGTCACATCTTAAGTGCACAGGAAGCCAGTGCAGGTGAGCCAGTACAGGCGTAATGTGATCAAACTTTCTTGTTCTTGTCAAAAGTCTAGCAGCCGCATTTTGTACCAACTGTAATCTTTTAATGCTAGACATGGGGAGACCCGAAAATAATACGTTACAGTAATCGAGACGAGACGTAACAAACGCATGGATAATGATCTCAGCATCTTTAGTGGACAAAATGGAGCGAATTTTAGCGATATTACGGAGATGAAAGAAGGCCGTTTTAGTAACGCTTTTAATGTGTGCCTCAAAGGAGAGAGTTGGGTCGAAGATAATACCCAGATTCTTTACCGTGTCGCCTTGTTTAATTGTTTGGTTGTCAAATGTTAGAGTTGTATTATTAAATAGAGTTCGGTGTCTAGCAGGACCGATAATCAGCATTTCCGTTTTTTTGGCGTTGAGTTGCAAAAAGTTAGCGGACATCCATTGTTTAATTTCATTAAGACACGCCTCCAACTGACTACAATCCGGCGTGTTGGTCAGCTTTAGGGGCATGTAGAGTTGGGTGTCATCAGCATAACAGTGAAAGCTAATACCGTATTTGCGTATGATGTCACCTAGCGGCAGCATGTAGATGCTGAAGAGTG